>NC_056727.1:105435549-105585549 GCF_019279795.1 Protopterus annectens | reverse complement strand
TATAATGAGAAATGAATGTATGAGAAGAGGACCAAGTAGCCGCTGAACATATGTCGTCCACTGGAACCCTAGACCAGAAGGCTGTTGAAGTGGCTACAGATCTTGTAGAATGAGCACGGATATTAACCGGGGCTGGTTTGCCAGACGATATATACCCCTGAATAATACACTGACGAATCCAATTTGCCACAGTGACTTTGGAAATGGCTTTACCCATGGCTGATTTTGCATACGAGACAAATAACTGGTCCGACTTGCGAAACTCTCTAGTCCTATGCAAGTAGAAACGCAGCTGTCTGTGTACATCCAATTTGTGTAATATGTATTCTCCCTTGTTCTGAAATGTGGGAAAAAACACTGGTAAATTTATTGATTGATTTACATTTGCTTCTGAAGCAACCTTAGGCAAGAAAGACGGGTTAGTCCTGAGGGACACTCTATCTTTGTGAAAGATAAGGTAAGGAGGCTTCATACACAAGGCTTGTAATTCTGAAACCCTTTTGGCCAAAGTAATGGCCACTAAGAAGGCTGTTTTCCATGACAAGAACTTCAACGGAATTGAGGCCGCAGGTTCGAAAGGTGGACTTGTTAAGGCTTGCAAGACTAGAGTGAGGTCCCATGGGGGAACTACAGACTTTATCGGTGGATTTAAAAGGAAGATGCCTCGTAAGAAGGTTTTGCACAACTTTGTAGATGCTAAGGAACCTATGCCATCACCCACATGAAAATGGGAGATGGCCAATTGTACCTTAACCGTAGAAGCGCTTGCTCCCTGATGAAAGATTAATGAGAGGAAGTCTAGGATGGTCGGGATAGGGACAGTAAATGGGTCCAAGCCCTTATCTTCGGCCCAAATGGAAAAACGTTTCCACTTACTGTTGCAAAGTTTTCTGGCAGATGGCTTATGAGCCGCAACCAGAATGGCCTTAACGGGAGATGAGATACCGGGAGTCCTAGCCATTAATGGAACTGGATCAGCCAAGCCGCAAGCATGAGGCTGACCAGGTTGGGCGTTGGGCAATCCGCGGGATGAGAAATCAGTTCTGGACTGGGATCCAGAATCCACGGAGGAGCCACACTGTGAGACCGCAGAAAGGGGAACCAGATCTGCCGAGGCCAGAATGGGGCTATGAGGATAACTCTGCTCCCCAACCGACAGGCTTTCTGAATGAACTTCATCATGAGAGGAAGGGGAGGATAAGCATAAAGGAGCCCGGGAGACCAAGCATGGACCAGAGCGTCTCTGGGGGTTTCCCCTCTGGGGGAATTATTGTGAAGTACTCACTGCATTTTGTGTTTAAAGGAGAAGCAAAAAGATCGCAGCAAGGCTGACCCCATTTGTGGAAGATCTGTTTCGCAACAGATGGATTCAGAGACCACTCGTACGGAGTGAGGAGCACCCGACTTAGCTTGTCTACTAATATGTTGGATCGTCCCGGTATGTGCGTTGCTACCAGAAAGCGGTTGGTGGAGATCGACCATTCCCAAACTCTCATGGCCTCTCAACACAGGTGGTAGGATCTGGTTCCTCCCTGTTTGTTTATGTACCAGACTACAGACATGTTGTCTGTCTGGATCGCAATAGTCCCCAGGGGAAGAAGGTCGTGGAGGGCTTGCAACGCCAAAAGCACCGCCCTCATCTCTAGGACACTGATATGCAATGCGGTCTCTAGGGGAGTCCCCGTGCCTTGAACGGATCTGCCTGAACAATGCCCCCCCCACCCGAGGCAAGAAGCATCCGTGGTCAACGTGGCTTCGACTGGGGGGATCACAAAGGGCCTCCCTTCTCTGAGTTCCCGCGCGTGCAACCACCAAAGAAGGGAGTCCCTGCAAACTCTGCTCAGCGGTATGGGCGTGTTCAACGGGTGGAGCAAGAGGGACCATTGGACTTGAAGGGTCCATTGCAATATCCGCATTCGCAGGCGGGCATGGAGGGAAAGACCGATTGCGGCTGCCATAGACCCTAGTGCCCTCAGGACTAACTCCACTGGAGGAGAAGGATTCCATAGAAGGGCTAACACCTGATAAGACAAGCTGTTCAGTCTGACTGATGTTAGGGTAGCTCGAGAGATTCGAGTATCCAACCTGGCCCCTATGAATTCCAGGGCTTGAGTGGGGCACAGGCAGGACTTCTGCAGGTTTACTGAAATGCCTAGGTTGTGGGCTAGAGTCAGTGCGTAATCTCTCGCTACTGAGAGCTGATGCCTGTTGGTCACGATAAGGAGCCAGTCATCTAGGTACGGGAAGACCTGAATGCCCTGAAGTCTCAGGTGGGCAGCAACCACCGCCATGACTTTGGTGAACACTCTGGGGGCTGAAGTGAGGCCGAATGGAAGAACCCTGAATTGATAATGACTGGCTCCGAGCCGGAAGCGGAGAAACCTCCTGGATCGTCTGTCCATTAAAATGTGGTAGTACGCATCCTTGAGGTCTATGGAGCACATCCAGTTGTTCTCCAGCAGAAGGGGGAGGATAGATTGAAGAGTGATCATCCAGAACTTTTTCTTGGGTATAAACAGGTTCAGAGCGGAAAGGTCTAAGATGGGTCTGAGGTCCCCTGTTTTCTTTGGCACCAAAAAGAACCTTGAGTAATAACCCAATCCGGACTGATCTGGGGGGACGGGCTGGATGGCTCTTTTTCTTAGCAGCTTTAAAATTTCTAAAGCCGCCGCGTCCCTCTGATCGGGTGGTACATCGGGGAGGTGTCTGGTTTTGGGGGGAAGACTTAAGAAAGGAATGAAGTAACCTCTGGAAATGATACGGAGCACCCATCGATCCGTTATAAGGGACTCCCAGTTTGACAGGTGCTCCGTCAACCGCCCCTCGACTGCCTCCAGATAGGGACAGTCGGGCAAGCCCTCAGGGCTGTTGCGCGGGTCTGTCCGAGAAAGGTTCTCTAGACCAGAAATTACGCGGCCCCCTCTGCCTCTGGGCCGGCGTCCACCTTGTCCTCCTCTGCCTCTAGAGGACGAGTGTTCCTCAGCTGGATGGGATTGCTGAGACTTGCGGAACCAAAGCTTCTTTTGTCCCCTCTGATTCCTGGAGAAGGATCTTTGGGGGCTAGAGAAGCGGATTCCGACAGCAGACAGCGTCTTCCCATCCTTTTCGCTTTAGACCAGCGTATCGCGAACGGTCTTGCCGAAAAAAGCAGAACCGTCAAAGGGGGCATTCGCGAAGGACACCTTGAAGGGATCCGCAAAGTCGCAAAGAGAAAGCCAGGCGTGACGTCGTAAGACGGCCACTGCTCCGCTGGCTCTAGCGGCTCCCTCCGAAGCATGAGAGAGGAGCCGCATAGACGTATTGGAGATGGATTTCAGAGTGGCCATTCGTGTCGTAAACACATTCCTGTCTCCGACCGACATGGACTCTGGGGGGGACTGCAGCGTATTCCTTGATCAAGTCTCACTGTAGCCTGATGGTATGTGCCATATAGTTCAGCGCCCTTATAGAAAAGGTCGCTGAAGCAAACATCCGCTTTCCAATCCGGTCCAACGCTCGAGATTCTTTATCTGGCGGGTGGACCAGAGAACTCTCCTGAGCGAGTTCTTTCGTGGTGGCTGCCGCCACCAACATGGTATCAACAGGGGATCCTTTGGCCCATGACTGCCTATCTGTGGGGGGACTCAGTATTTTGTCGGGACGCCTAGGTACTTGCTCCACGGTGTCGGGCTCCTTCCATGCCCTGGTGGTAATTAAGTCCACCAGGGGGTCGGCCGGAGGGGACACCCAAGAAGTAGATGGGCCTGCCTCAAACGCCTCCAGGAACACGGATTCATCAAGGGAAGGTTTTTGGGCAGACCACCCCCCCCTCTAATACGCAACATTTCCATGATGTCTCCAAAGGAGACATCTTCAGGGGGCGACCTTGGGGAACCCTCCCTATCATCTAAGTCCGTGTCAGTGGTAATGGACTCGTGGGAGTCCAGGTACCTCCTTTTACACCGTTTCAGAGGAACCTCCTCGGCAGGGCTATCCGAAGAGGGCTCGTCCGCGGGTTGTTGTTCCTCAACAGGAACTAGCTGGAGGGCTTGGGCAGGCTGTCCCGATGGTCGGATGATGGAAGACAGACCCTCATACAGTGGGGGTACGGGTGGATCCACAGCCCGAAACGGGGATCTGGAGGATCTCGACAGTACCCTCTCCACTACCTCAAAAGCCGAAGGAGATTCACCCTCGCCAGCCTCTCAGAGCAATCTCCTCGGCTCCGAAGAAGGGATCGGGGTCGGAGCCGAAGCAGACGGCGCCGAGAGAGAGGTGCACTCCGAAGCCAACAGCTCCGAAGATACAACTCCTCCCTCGGATCCGATGCTCAGCCCTCGGCCCCGAGAGCTCGGATCCGACAAGCTTG
This sequence comes from Protopterus annectens, assembly GCF_019279795.1. NCBI lineage: Eukaryota > Metazoa > Chordata > Ceratodontiformes > Protopteridae > Protopterus > Protopterus annectens. The sequence continues at coordinate 105,581,201 of NC_056727.1, read as the reverse complement.
AGGGCATAGTCGGCGTCGAAGAGACCAGCGCTATCGGTGCCGACAATTCCCTGGGTCCAAATGGGCACGGATCCGATGACTCAGAGATCCGAAAACGAGTCGGAGAAGGAGTGATCGGGGCAAACATGGGGGCCGTGCTCCTCCCCAGAGGGGGGGGGAGGCAAGAGCACCCCCATCTGCATTTGGGTCTGTAAGAACCGACGCATCATCCGATCCATATCCACTTCGGAGATGTTTTTTGTTGACCTGGAAGAGGTAGTCGAGGCGGGCAGGGAGGGCCGCCTCGACGACCTCGAGAGAGACCGATCTTCCTCCTCCGGCTCCGGCGAGAAGCTAGGCGAACGGAGCCAAGAGGAGAAGAATCCGGAGACCCCCGAAGGAGACTTAGTTATTTTAGCTGGCGGAGCCGAGGGGTGAGACTCGGTCCGCCTTTTATGGGATCTATGTCCCTCCTTATCCTTGTGCCTCTTCTCCTTAGTTGAGGAGGCACTAGTTTCCCCAGAGCTCAAACCCGAAGTGGGAGGTTGAGTCCCGGGTTGAGCTGAGGGAACAGAGGGCGCCGAGGCCGCTGAGGCAGCCGGAGCCCGAACAGGAGAGGAAGAAGAAGCTGACTCCTGGGGGAGCTTTCCCGCCAGGATCAGCTTGTTCTTCCTATCCCGAAGTGCCCGGGGGTTAAAGGCCGCACAGATCTGGCAGGCCTCTGAGAGATGGGCTGCCCCCAGGCACAAAACGCACTGAGTGTGGCCATCAGCTGGGGAAAGCTTGTGGCCACACTCGGTACATTTGGAAAAAATGGCCTTAGGCCCTTCCGCCATGTTGAAGCACTAACACACACACCCAAACGCTAAGGAGGGAGGGGGAGTGACAAAAAAAAAAAAAAAAAAAAACTAATTACTGTACCAGTAAAAATTTAAAAAACTAACATTAACAAGGGGGTAGAAGGTTTTACTACCACACACACACGATTTTGAAGTTTTTTTGGTGAAAAAAGATTGAAAACGATCTCACCCAGCCAGGAGCTCTTCAAAAGTAAAGCTTCTTCAGCCACGGCAAAAAACGATCTGAGGTAATGTGGTTGGTAGCAGGGGATTATGGGTAGGGGGAGGAGCTAGGAGCTCGGATCTTGGTAAGCTGCCGGCTCGATCCGAAGTCGGATCCGATACCCACAGGTTGCAGAGCAAATGAAGTAACTACTTCAGATATGTAGATGTTCGAGTGTAATCACTGTTGCAGTCATCACTTTTGGGTTATCTGCTTGCAGTAGCCCTCAGTCGGCCTGATTAACAAAGTCTTGGGTCCTGCGTCGGTTGCTGTCCCTTCTTCCATGACATCAGGTCATCAGGGGTATAAAACATGCAGCCGACGCCATTACATCAGTTTTTCTTGCCCCAGATGTCAGGTGCCCCCCTTAATGGGAAGCAATTAAATCTATAAATATACAAGGTTATACCTCCAACAAAAAAGCAAATACATCAAAAAGCTTTTGAAGATAGTAAAGGAAAGTAGAGGTATTTCCAAAAAAGAAAAAGTAGGGGGCTGGAGGGAGGGTAACCAGGACTGCAACAGTGAATACACTCGAGCATCCACATTTATGGTAAATGTACACAACTGTACTATGTTCTTCGTGTTTCACTATTACAGTCATCACTTCTGGGTAGATTCCCAAAGCTAAGGATGGGAGGAGGAATTTAAATAGAATTAGGACCAGCTAAAAGTCCCTGCAAGACTGCAACGGCAAAGCCAGCTCTGGATTTCGAGAAAATTGGCAGATGGTAATGCTTGGTGAAAGTATGTACAGAACTCCAGGTAGCAGCTTCTAGGATGTCCCTGGTAGGGAAGCCTCTGAGAAAGGCTGTAGAGGTAGATGCAGCCCTGGTAGAGTGGGGGGTCTGATCCCCTGTGCGATAGGTTTTCCATGGTGTTTGTAGCAAAAATTAATGCAATGGCCTATCCATTTGAAAATGGTCTGCTTTGAAATAGCCTTCCCCTCTGTCCTTGCAGCAAATGTCACCAGCAGTTGATCAGATTTCTTTTGAGGTTTAGTTCTGTCCAAGTAGAATCTAAGTTGACTGTGCACGTCTAAGGAGTGCAGAATCCATTCCCCTTTGTTCTGTGGATTAGGAAAGAAGGTTGGCAAATGTATGGACTGATTAAGGGCCACACTGGATACCACCTTGGGCATCAAGGAGGGATTGGTCCCGAGGGACACCCTGTCTGCATGAAAGATGATGAAAGACTCCACTGCCGTGAGGGCCTGTAATTCAAATACCCTTCTTGCTGAAGTGATTGCTAAAAGGAAAGCTGTTTTCCAAGAAAGGAATTTTACGTCCACAGTGGAGGAAGGGTGAGCTTTTCCAGTACAAAGTTGAGGTCCCAGGCTGAAGTTGGAGCTCTCCTGGGTGGTCGTAGATTTTTGGCCCCTCTGAGGAACTGCTTAAAACAGTGGATGAGAGAAGAGGAGTGGTTGTGTGTTATAATGAGCTGAGATGACTGAGGCATGAATTTTGATGGAGGAGAAAGACAAGCACTTATGAAGCATCTCAGTTAAGTATGGTAAAATCTGAGGTAAACTGGGCACTGTTGTGCTCATCCCTTGAGATTGATTCCAGGCAGGGAATCTTTTCCATTTTTCAGCATAAAACTTTCTGGTACGAGGCCTCCTTGCTTCTAAAATATCCATTACTGGTTTACTGAGGGATGGTAAAGGAGAAATTATGTAATTAGCCAGGCTGCTAGATTCAGTGTTTGAAGTTGAGGATGCAGAATTTGGTTCTCCTGCTGAGACAATAGAGTAGGAGTCTGAGGCAGGTGCCATGGGGCCCACAATGACACACTGCGCAAGAGGGGGTACCAGTGTTGGCGTGGTCAGTCTGGTGAAATCAAAATTGTCCTTGGTTTGTCTTGTTTGATCTTTAGTAGTACTTTGGAGAGCAGAGGCAGAGGTGGAAAGGCATAAACTGATAGGTTTTTCCAGCTGAAGAACAGAGCATCCACTTTCCAGGCTTGTTTGTGGGGAGTCCTTGTGCAGAATTTGTCCAACTGATAGTCTTGGGGAGAGGCAAACAGGTCTATATCTGGTCTACCCCATTTGCTTGTCAAGATTTTGAAAATCCTTGGTTCCAGTTTCCACTCGTGTGAGTCCATGAGGTTTCTGCTTAGTTCGTCTGCCAGTGTATTTAGTTTTTCTGGCAGGAATTGAGCTTGTAAATGTACTTGATAGCTCAGGGCTGTGTTCCACAATGCCATGGCTAGTCTGCAGAGGGGGTAAGAATGTGTACCCCCCTGCTTGTTTATGTACCACATAACAGTGGTGTTGTTCGTCTTTATCATTAATTGTCCTGGAAGAATGTGGTCCTTGAAGGCTGTCAGAGCATTCTGTACAGCTAACATTTCTTTTTGATTGATATGCAGGTGCATTTGACTTGGGTTCCATTTGCCCTGAATGCACTTCCCTGCCAGGTGGGTCCCCCATGCATAGTCTCATGCATCTGTTGTTAAGGTTTGGGTGGCAGGGGTTAGTGTGAATGGTAGTCCCCTGTTTCGGTGGCAGGCCTTTGCCCACCAAAGGAACTCTAGGCATAGGCAAGGTATGATAGGAATCATTGCTTCTAGATCCTGTGAATGTTGACACCATAGGCTTTTGAGATACCACTGCAGTTTCCTCATATGCAGCCTTGCATATGGAATGAGAAGAATGCAGGGAGGCCATGAACTCCAAGGCTTGCAGTATTTGCCTTGCAGATAAAATACAGTTTTGTACCTACCATAAATGTAGATGTTCAAGTGTTCACACTGCTGCAGTCATTACAGTTGGGTTATCCTGCCGTCAGGCGGTCCGGTAGTCGCCTGAGTTCCAAAGTCTTGGTCCGGCGTCGGTTGCTGTCGCTTCTTACCTGACGTCAGTGCGCCAGGGGTATATAAGATGCATCTGACGCCATTTTCTTCAGTTTTTCTTGCCCCAGATGTCAGGTGCCCCCAAATAGGTAGGCAATACATATTGCTAATCAAAAATATACAATAAAAACAATACCTTCAGTTACCAGCAAATACACCCCAAAGGTTGTATAGGATAGAAAGGTATAGATAAGTCCAGCTAGTTCAGAGGGGATGGAGGGAGGGTAACCTGGACTGCAGCAGTGTGAACACTCGAACACCTACATTTATGGTAGGTACAAAACTGTACTATATTCATCGTGTTACACTGCTGCAGTCATTACAGTTGGGTAGAATCCCAAAGCTGAGGTTGGGTGGCTGGACTATAAAGAGTTAGGATTGGCTATGAGGCCCTGCAGAACTGCAGTGGCAAATCCTGCACTGGATTTAGAGTAAAGAGGCAGGTGGTAATGCTTGGTAAAGGTGTGCACTGAACTCAAAGTTGCAGCTTCCAAAATTTCCTTGGTAGGTAACTCCTCTGAGAAAGGCTGTTGAAGTGGCTGTTGCCCTGGTGGAATGTGGCCTAATGTTACTTAGGACTGATTTTCCATGCTGTGTGTAGCAGTACCGAATACAGTGTCCTATCCATTTGGATATAGTCTGCTTTGAGATAGCCTTGCCCTGTGATCCTGCAGCATATGCTACAAACAGTTGCTCAGTTTTCCTGAAAGCCTTTGTTTTGTCCAAGTAGAAGCGCAGTTGCCTGTGTATGTCCAATGAATGCAGAAGTTTCTCCCCTTTATTCTGGGGGTTTGGATAAAAAGTTGGCAAATGGATGGTTTGGTTAAGAGCCACACTAGATACCACCTTTGGCATAAAGGTAGGGTTTGTCCTTAAAGATACCCTGTCCTGATGAAAAATTATAAAAGGTTCCACTGCCATTAATGCCTGTAGCTCTGAGACTCTTCGTGCTGAAGTTACTGCCAGAAGCAAAACTGTTTTCCATGATAAAAATTTTAGATCGGCTGTATTGGCTGGCTCAAAAGGTGTTAGGGTCAGTTTTTCCAACATGAAATTGAGGTCCCAAGTTGGTGTTGGTGCTCTCCGGGGCGGTCTTATCTTTTTAGCCCCTCTGAGGTACTGCTTTAGCAAGGGATGAGAGAATAAAGGAGGATCCGTGTTGTAATGTGCTGAAATGGCAGAGGTGTGGATCATTGATGAGAAGGATAGGCCTCTGTCCAGCATCTCAGATAAGTATTGTAAAATCTGAGGAATGTTTGGAACAAGAGGGTCAAGGCTTTGAGCCTGGTTCCAGGCGCAGAAACTCTTCCATTTTTCTGAGTAAGCTTTCCTGGTGCTAGGCCTCCTGGCCTCCAAAATGACATCCATAACAGCTTTAGAGAGAGAGGTGTTGCCTGTTTGACTAATGTATCTGCCATGCAGCCAGGTTTAGGGTTTTGAGCAGGATCTGATTGTTTTGTTGAGTCAGAAGGTGTGGAATTTGAGGCAAAATCCATGGTGGGCCTTGAGCCAAGTTCCTTAAAATAGGGTACCAGTGCTGGCGTGGCCAGTCTGAAGCAATCAGGATCATCTGTGGTTTTTCTTGTCTGGCTTTTAGGAGTACCTTTGAAAGGAGAGGCAGTGCGGGAAGGCATAAACTTTTAGGTTTTTCCAACTGAACAGAAGAGCATCCACTTTCCATGCTTGTTTGTGATAAGTCCTTGTGCAGAATTTTTGTAGTTGGCAATTCAGTGGGGAGGCAAAAAGATCTATGTCTGGGCATCCCCATTTTTGCGTTACCATGCTGAAGATTTGTGGATTCAATTTCCATTAGTGAGGGTCCATGATATTTCTGCTTAGATCGTCTGCCAGAGTATTTTTCTTTCCTGGCAGGAATTGTGCTTTCAGGTGGACTTGATACGTTAGAGTTGTGTTCCAGAAGGTCATGGCTTGCCTGCACAGGGGATAAGAATGAGTGCCCCCTTGCTTGTTTATGTACCACATTACTGTGGTGCTGTCCGTCTTTAGTAGTAATTGTCCTGGATGTAGAAGGTTTTTGAAAGCTGTTAGGGCATTTTGAACAGCCAACATCTCTTTTTGATTGATGTGAAGATGCATCTGGTCTGTGGTCCACTTGCCCTGAATGCATTTTCCTGCCATGTGTGCTCCCCAGGTGTAATCCGAAGCATCTGTTGTTAGAGTTTGCCTGGCTGTGGGTTGGGTAAAAGGCTGACCCTTGTTTAGGTGACATGCCTGTGCCCACCATCGAAACTCCTGTTGTAGGCAGGGAATCATTGGTATTACTGCTTCTAAACTGTGAGAGTGTTGAGTCCAAACACTTTTCAGGAACCGCTGTAATTTCCTCATATGCAGTCTGGCATATGGTATTAGTAGTATGCAGGATGCCATGAATCCCAGGGCCTGCAGAATTTTTCTTGCAGGGAGATGGGACTTTCTTGCCAGCAATTGAAAATACTGAGTTAGTTGAACTTGTTTGTCTGGCGTGAGGTAAGCCATCTGGGCGGTTGTATTTAAGCTGGCACCCAGGAATATAATCTGTTGCGAGGGCACTAGTTTTGACTTCTTTTCATTTACTGTGTACCCTAGAGAAATTAGTAACCTTTTTACAAACGCCAGATGTTGTAGAAGAATATCCTTTGTCTCTGCTTGAATGAGGCAGTCGTCCAGGTATGGATATATTTGAATTCCTTTTTGTCTGCAAAATGCAATTACTAGTGCCAGGCACATTGTGAAGACCCTGGGCGCAGTAGATAAGCCAAAGGGCAGTGCAGAGAATTGGTAGTGCATTGTACCAGCTTTGAATCTGAGGTATCTTCTGCAATTTTGTCTGATAGGGACATGCAGGTATGCCTCTTTGAGGTCCAGAGTAACAAGCCAAGCCTTCTTGCCCAGCATGGGTAGAAGCTGCTGTAGTGTCAACATTTTGAATTTCGGAATATCCAGGTAAGTATTCAGAATTGAAAGGTCTAGTATGGGCCTCCAGGCCTTGTCCTTTCTGGGGACCAGGAAGAGTCTTGAGTAAAATCCTTATCCTTGTTCCTGTTGTGGTACTTTTTGAATAGTTCTCATGTCCATGAGGGCTGAAATTTGTTTTTGTGCCTCTGCCCATTGAATTTGTGGCAGGTCTGGCATTCCTTTTAGCCTTGGTAAAGTATGAAAGTGGAATCTGTAACCTTGAGACATAATATTCAGGACCCATTTGTCCTGGGTGATCGTTTGCCAGTTTTGAGAAAAAGTGCTAATTTTCCCCCTAAGGGGGCTTCCAAAAGGGACGTGCTTGGCGTATGGAGGGGAAAGTCATTGTGACTGTTTCCTGTAAGGTTGAGACTTGTCCTCACCACCCTTTGGGGTTGAAGTGCCCCACTGCCGTTGTCTGTTTGAGCCTTGGGGTTGAGATTTGCCTCTTGGGCGTCTGTATCTGCCTCTCTGTGGCCTGTCTGACACTGGAAAGGACTAATTCTTTGTTGGCCAATTTCTGCTAAACCAAGGTGGCTGTACCTGTAAGAAATCCTTGACTGTTTGCATAGATTTAGCTTTATCCTCCATTTTCTTTAACACCTCTTCTGCCTTAACACCAAACAAGTATCATGCTGTAAAAGAGCATCCAATAATTTTGCCTCAACATGATCAGGTAAAACTGTTCTTTTAACCAAGCATGTCTTCGAATCACAGAACCTGTAACTGCAGCTCTACAAGAGGCTTCAAAAGAATCAAAACCACATTGCAGAGTATGTTTTCCCACCTGTTGCAACTGCATGCAATAAATCCTGCATTTCTTTACAATCAGGAGCTTCTGAGCTTGCAAACATTTTCTGTTTTAACTGAGCCATTAAATATTGTTGGTACTTAAGCATGTGAAACTGGCAATTTAAAGCTCTTACTGCTAAAGTTACAGAAGTGTATACTTTCTTCCCCCATCCATCCAAAGCTCTGGAATCTGTGTCCAAGGGTACTGGATTTTTTGCAATGGTAGCCTTAACCCCTTTTGGACCCTGGGAAATAGTTTCTGGATCAGCAGAAGGGTTTTTGTAAAGAAACTTGTGAGAGTCAGGGACTCTATAATACTTATCTGGCTTGGCTGGAGCAGGGGGCAAACAGTCAGGAGATAAAACTGGATTCAGAGAATACATCATCCACAATATCTAGCACTGGTGGAATAGCCAGGGGCCTGTGTTGAGGAAATCCCTGTGCCTTTTCTTGGATTCTGAGTAATCCTGGCTTTCCCAATGGAAATGCTCCCTCATGGTATGTAAAGTTTCCCCAAAAGAATAATCCTCAGGAGGAGAGGCTGAAGGGATAGATTCTTCAGCATCGGAGTCCTCATAGGGGGGGTAGAGAGTATCCCTGGTCTGAAGAGGAATCAGAGGAAATGGAAACCTGATCAGAGGAGTCATAGTCTGTATCCTGCCTAGGCCTTTTCTCAGGAGGGGGATGGGAACCCCTGATTAGGGTAATGAGGTCTTCGGCCATTTTAAGCATCTGTTTCTTAGGCATGGAGGACTGTCCAGGAGAATGCTGTACTTGTTTCTTTGTCTTTAGTGGTACCTTTGTCTTGGCTGTTGTTTTAATAGTAAGTTGTGAAGGTCTGAAAACACCCTCAGAAGCCGATGCCTGGTCAGCGGCTCCGGACCCATCTGAGGGATTAGTTTCCGTAGGCCCAATACCTTGAGTTTCCAGAGGCCTAGATGTCTCCACATGGGAGTCGGAAGCGGCCTGTGGCTCTGAGGTAGCAGGTGTCAGGGGCTGCGAAAGCGCCTCACTGAGAACCAGCAAACCGGCGACTGGCCTAGAAGAGGTTTCGTCGTCGGTTTTGGACCTCGGATGCCTGTCTTTATCCTTGTCTTTGCGTTTTTTCAGTATTGAGGTTGTCGGCTGATCTGACGGCATCGTATAATTGAACCTTCGGCCAAAGTAGTGCAAAGCAAAATCAAAACGTCTTTTAATAGTGCGTTTGTTAAATCTAGCACAAAACCGACAACTAGTAATGTCGTGATCAGGGCCTAGGCATGGAATACAGTAAGAGTGGAAGTCCTTATGAGGTATTTGCTTCCCACAAGAAATACAATTATTAACTTTTTCTGACATTGGTCTGAGGCAAGAAAAAAGTTTCCCCAACGGGGTACTTAGCTTAATTGAAGACTTAGGATCTGAAATTTGCCTTCGAAAATCTCAGGAGTCGGCCGACCGGCACTTGCGGATTGCTTCTGCTTCGGGTACCACGCGGCAAGAAAGACTGAAGAAAATGGCATCGGATGCATCTTATATACCCCTGGCGCACTGACGTCAGGGAAGAAGCGACAGCAACCGACGCCGGACCAAGACTTTGCAACTCAGGCCGACTGCGGGACCGCCTGACGGCAGGATAGCCCAACTATAATGACTGCAGCAGTGTAACACGATGAACATCTGGGTTTTTGTGGCCACTTGTTTGAAGTAGGTTGTCAAATTAATCCATTTCTCTGGCATGAGGAAAGCCATCTGGGAAGTTATATTCAAGCTTGCTCCCAGGAATATAATTTGTTGACAGGGTACCAGTTGTGATTTCTTTTCGTTTATGGTGTACCCCAGACAAGTCAGTACCCTCTGAACAAAGGCCAGATGATTCAAAAGTATATCCTGGCTTTCTGCCTGAATTACACAATCGTCTAGATATGGGTATATTTGAATATTTCTTTGCCTGCAGAATGCAATGACTGGAGCTAGGCACTTTATGAATACCCCGGGCGCAGTAGATAAACCAAAGAGCAGTGCAGAGAACTGATAGTGCATGTAGCCTGCTTTGAAGCATAGGTATTTTCTGCAAGACTCCCTGATAGGGATGTGCAGGTATGTTTCTTTTAAGTCTAGTGTTGCCAACCATGCATCTTTGCCTAGCATAGGAAGCAGCTGGTGAAGAGTCAGCATCTTGAATTTTGGGTACCAGGAAAAGTCTCGAATAGAACCCTTGTCCCTTTTCCTCTTCTGGTACCAACTGAATAGCCCCCATGCTTAAGAGAGAGAGTACTTGATTTTGGGCCTCTGCCCACTGATTTGGGGATAGATCTGGCCACCCGCTTGGTTTTGGTAAGGTGTGGAAGTGAAATCTGTATCGTTGGGACACTATATTTAAAACCCATTTGTCCTGGGTAATGAGTTCCCAGTTTCTGGCCTGCAGACCAAACTTTCCACCTAAAGGAGCATTCAGTTAAGAAGTGCTTGGAAGTTTTAGAAGCAAGTCATTGAGACTGTTTTCCATTGGGGGGAGTCTTACTACTCCCTGATTTGGGTGCGGAAACCTCCCACTGCTTAGACTTGTGTGTCCCCTGGGACTGAAAGCTGGGGTTTCTGCTATGTCTGGGTTTGGCTTGAGAAGACCTTGAAGAGGCTGGAAAGGACCAATTCTTAGAGGGCCAGTGCCTACTAAATCTAGGAGGCTGAACTTGTAAGAAATCTTTAACAGTTTGCATAGATTTAGCTTTATCTTCCATCTTTTTAAGAACTTCCTCAGCCTTGTTGCCAAACAGGCAGTCCTGATTTTGAGGGAACATCCAACAATTTATCTTTAACATGATCAGGTAAAGATTGCTCCTTAAGCCAAGCATGCCTTCTGAGCACAGAACCAGTAACAGCAGCCCTGCAAGAGACCTCTAAAGAATCAAATCCACATTGCAAACTACGTTTTCCAACCTGTTCAGCAGAATGCATTAAATCCTGTAATTCTTTATTTTCCGCAGTCAGAAATCAACATAATTTTCTGTTTAAGCAATCCAATAACATGTTGTTGATACTTTAACATATGAAACTGGCAGTTTAAAGCCCTAATGGCCAAGGTTGCAGAAGTGTAAACCTTCTTACCCCATCTATCCAGTGGCCTATCAGAAGGGGTAGGATTTTTAGCAGTAGAAGCCCTAATGCCCTTGGGTCCCTGTGAAATAGTCTCTGGATCCGCAATTGGATTTTTAAAAAGGAACTTGTGTGGATCAGGAACCCTGTAATATCTGCCAGGTTTTCTGGGAGAAGGAGGCAAGGAATCAGGGGCCAAACTAGATTCCGAAAAAGCATCATCAACAATGTCTAGTACTGGAGGAATAGCTAAAGGCCTATGCTGAGGCAGGACTAAGAAATCTCTAAGCCTCTTTTTTGAATCAGAAAAATCCTGGCTTTCCCAGTGGAAATGCTCCCTTAGAGTATGTAAGGTTTCACCAAAAGAAAAATCCTCTGGAGGGGAAGCAGAGGGAATAGAGTCCTCTGCATCAGAATCCTCATAAGTACATAAGAGCAAATCCAGATCATCAGAAAAAACAGAATCCTGGTCAGAAGATTCATAAACAACTTCAGTCCTAGGTCTCCTAGAAGGGGGAGGCTGGCATCCCCTGATTAGAGTTATAAGATCTTCAGCCATTCTTATAATTTGTTTTTTAGGCATAGAGGCCTGAGCATGCGGCCTGGGCGTCGTTTTTTTAGGTATGGTTCGGGATTTAGGCCTAAAAGAAGAAGGAGGCGTCGGTTTAATATGCAAGTCCGTAGGCCTGAATACACCCCTCAGAAGCCAGTGCCCCCACAACGGCTCCGGACCCATCCAAGGTAAAGAAATACGCAGGTTCCATAGTCGAAGCATCTCGCGGCATACCGGACTCCGAATGGGTCCCAGTAGAGGCCTGCGAATCAGAAGTAGTGGGTATCCGGGGCTGCGAAAGCACCTCACTGAGTACCGGCGAACTGGAGACTGGCTTAGGAGAAGCGTGGTCGGCAGTTTTGGACCTCGGCGACCTGTCTCTGTCTTTATCCTTGCGCTTTTTCGGAATCCCGGTAGTTGGATGGCTAACTGATGACATTTCTGGATAATTAAACTGAGAACCAAAATATTTAGAGGTGAAAATATACCGACGACAGATAGTGAGCTGATTAAATAAAGCACAAAACCGACAGCACGGTATGTCGTGGTCAGGGCCTAGGCAAGGAATACAGTACAAATTAAAATCTTTATGAGGTATTTGCTTTCCACAAGTAATGCAATTATTAACTTTTACTGACATCGTTAAGGAGCAAGAAAGAGTTTCCCCAATGGGGTACTTAGCTATAGTTGAAGACTTTGGTTCTGAAACTCGAAAACGAAAATTTCATGAGTCGGCCGACTGGCACTTGCAAACTACTTCTGCTTTGGGCACCGCACGGCAAGAAAGACTGATGTAATGGCACTGGCTGCATGTTTTACAGCCCTGTCGACCTGACGTCATGGAAGAAGGGACAGCAACCGACGCAGGACCTAAGACTTTGTTAATCAGGCCGAATGAGGGCTACTGCAAGCTTATAACCCAAAAGTGATGACTGCAACAGTGAAACATGAAGAATATCCTCATATTGGAAATATATAGCAAAAGGATACTCAATACAGTTATCTGAAGATATTAAAATAAATATCTTATTATCGATAAAATATACATCCTTTACACAATACTGGAAAGTTTTTAATTAGAAATGCTTGCACAAAGCATTCTTTATAGAATCAGTAAAATTAGTTCTTCCATAAAAGGAATATGTTGGAGATGTGAGCAAGTACGCAATGCAGATTGGAACCACATTTTCTTTGATTGTGTTAAAATTAAGCCATTTTGGAATGTTATTAATAACTTTCTGCAAGCTTTATTTAATGAATCATTTTATTTAACTAAAGCTCTTGTATTATTAAATGTGAAAGAAGGTCCTCATTTGAATAGGTCAAACATGTATCTAGTATGGACTATACTTGCAATTTCAAGGAAGTGTATAACAAGAAGATGGAATACAAACACAATACCAACTTTGGAAGACCTCTACAGCCTACTGAAGACCACAGCATTATTGGAAATTAAAATTAAAGAACTAAGAAATTATCCAAAGCCATTTATCAACAACCCTTGGGGAAAAGTCTTATAATTGATTGACAGTATATAATAATTGATCAGACACTCTGATAATGGATTGGACATACTTATAAAGTAACTGCATACATTAAGATCTGTTATTGTGTCAGGCTAATGTAAATAGTGTACATAGTTATTTAAGATGTTATGTATAAATACTATGGAATTCATTCAAATGTATTTGATAAGTAAAAAAATTTTGAGAAAAAAGAATGCAAGTTTTAACATAACTGATCTGTCACAAAGATTTTACAATAAATGGGGGGAACTCAAAGACAAGACTATTTAAATTGATTTCACATCGATCCTATCTCCTAGTCTTTGGATAAACAAGTCGCATCACTGCTGTAAAATGAGGATGCTGATCAGAATAACCTTATGGAATGGCTTAAAGGCATATTCTACTAATCAACCCCAAACCTACAGCAAATACATTTGTGATATATAGATGTTAATGAAGTTGACTGTAAAACTCTGGCTGAAACAGCAACAGGAAAAACATCATCCAGGAATTTTCTTTTTTTAACTCAGTTTGGACACAAAATGGAACAATATCACACCGAAAGTGTGATAACAGACTTAGGGACCCAGGTGGACAGTAGTCTCACCTTCGATAACCACATTGCCACAACAGTCAGGAAATCCTTCTATGTGGCACACCTCATCACTAAGGGCCTTTCATCCAGAAAAAAGGAGGTCATTGTCCCACTGTACTCATCCCTCATTAGACCCATTATGGACTACAACGTGCTGTTTGGTATGTACCTCTCAAGACATCTGCAACAACTGGGAAGGCCGCAGAAATACCTCACTAAAAGAATCACAGACCTAAAGCAGATGCCCTATGCTGACCGTCTAAAATAATTCCACCTATACGCTGTCACATATCATCTACTCAGTGGCAATCTCCGCTTAACATACAAGGCCATGTCAAACCCAGAGCTGTTGGACATGCTACACAAAGAAATCCCAATCCCTCAGAGACGCACGCTTCAGGGATCTAAACCTTGTCATCACAATGAACAAAACATGCTGGAGGGATAGGTGCCTGACCCAGAGACTCCCCCAGACTCTGGAATAGACTGCCCATACATGTCAAGCAGAGCACCTCTTTGGCCCTCTTCAAAAGGAACCTTGGTGATTGGATAGGAGATAGGAAATTCACCCCAGGGATCACGTTAGTCGCCCTGCTAGACAGGGGTCCAGGGAAGTAAATACTGTGGGAAGAAATAACAAGGGAATTGTTATGGCTAGGCTTGTACAGGCCCTAGGGCCGATAGCCTAGTACCAACCTATGAACCTGTAAGTATTCTAGAACAGATAAACAAAACAGTGTTAAAAATGAGGACTTAAAATCATTTTAGTTATGACTACAGCAATTAAATGTTTCTTTTGTGGAAAAAAATGGTCACATTAATAAAAAACATGCAAACAAGATATAATGTAACTTTTGCAATGAATTAGTTTACTTTTAAACTTTTGGTAGTTAAGCAATATGCCGTCCTAAATTTTTTATATTTGGCAAATGTAGAAGTTCTGGAAACCATAGGGGACATCGAACAGAGGGTTTCCCAACAGGATGCTAAAAAATTAGATTTTGTAAATTAATGAATTAAAATGATTTATACACCCACATAAATCATTTGACCAAATAGTACAATGAATGGAGGTTTTAATGAAAGAAACACTTCTGCTGTAGAAAATGAAGAAGACTGTGTTACATACTTGAAACGGAAGAGGACACAGAAACTTTTGATTAGCAATGAAGCAGATATGTGCAGCAGAAGATAAATGTATGGTTCATTAAATCCTGATACAAAGGAAAACTGCTTTAGTCATACTTACACAGCTTCCCACAAGGTTATGTACTTCACAATATCTAGGGTGAAGGTCTACATTATAATCAATGAAAATAACCACAGACAATCTGCAGCAAAACAGAACCGCTTTGATAAAAGTACATCCAAGTGAGCATAAAATAAATACATACACTGTGAGCATGACTAAGCACTTTCACCTTCCTCAGGCATCATCAGAGTTGTGTTCTAAAAACAAATTACACCTTTTATTCAAAGCCAGCCCCACAAAACTTCCTGTCATTAAGGGTTCAGTCCTGGGTCCCCTCCTGTTTGGTATCTACTTCTCTGAAGTACAGGCTAACACAGAGGGTCTTTGGCTAACGAAGTCTGCAGATGACTGCAAACTAGGAGCCATAATCGAAACTCCTAACGATGTGGACATCCTACAAAAGG
This sequence comes from Protopterus annectens, assembly GCF_019279795.1. Lineage (NCBI taxonomy): Eukaryota > Metazoa > Chordata > Ceratodontiformes > Protopteridae > Protopterus > Protopterus annectens. The sequence goes on along the minus strand of NC_056727.1, from coordinate 105,566,173 downwards.
GCCTCACTGAGACAGATGCCTGGTGTCAAAGTCATGGCCTCAAGCTCAATGCCAAAAAGTGCATTGTCATCCCCTTTGGCAAAAACTCTGTATCCATGAACTACAACATAGGCGGTAGTCTACTTAACACCGAAAGTGTGATGAGACCTTGGGACACAGGTGGACAATAGTCTCTCCTTTGATAATCACATTGCCACAGTAGTCAGGAGCGGCCTTAGATCAACTGGTGCCCTAGGCAAAACGGCTCCATGGCGCCCCCCACCACACCACCTGGTTCCCCCATCCTGGTCTACCTACACCAAATAAACACTGAAAAAGTGCCCCTGCTAGAGTGGCACCCTAGGCGGAAGCCTCGTTGGCCTATGCCTAAGGCCGGCTATGAGTCAGGAAATCCTTCTACATGGCACACCTCATCACAAAAGGTTTCTCATCCAGAAAAAAAAGAGGTCATTGTTCCCCCCTACTCATCACTCATTAGACCCATTATAGAGTACAACGCTCCTTTTGGTATGTACCTCACAAGACATCTACAACAACTGGAAAGGCCGCAGACCTACCTCACAAAGAGGATTACTGGCCTCAAGCAGATGCCCTACTCAGACCGTTTCAAAAAACTCCAGCTTTACTCCGTCGTACATCGCCTACTCAGAGGTGACCTCTGCCTAACATACAAAGCTATGTCAAACCCAGAGCTGTTGGACATGCTCCACTTAAAAAAAATCCCAATCCCTCCGAGCTACACGCTCTAGGCACCTAAACCTTGTCACCACAATAAACAGAACGTGCTGGAGGGATAGATTCCTGTCAAAGAGACTTCCCATACTCTGGAATAAACTATCTATATCAAACAAAGCTTCTCATTAGCACTCTTCAAGAAAAATCTTAATGACTGGATGGGAAATAGGAAATTCACCCCGGGGATCACTTCTGTGGCTCTGCTTGACAGTGGCACATTAAATAATTTTCTTCGGTGGCAAAAGCCAGGGTACCTTTTTGGCTGGGCTTGTATAGGCTCTAGGGCCGATAGCCTAGTACCTACCTATGAACCTATAATTTAGCTTAACAATCAAAGTACATGATAACCATTCATAAACACTCCCCTTTGACATTAATTAAAATAGACACTTTAAAAATGATTTTTGCCTTGTCAAATATTCAAATCTACACAACCAAAAATATAAACAAGAATATACACAAAAAAATATTAAATTCATACTAATCATCATAATATATCCAGACGGCGGTAAGAAATGCAGTAAGTATTGTAAATATAATCCCACTTGGTTTTGATGCATACCACTATCTTCACAAATATTTTAATTTATTAATGGCATAACAAAACTGGATTTATTAGCATTCTTTCCTTTTTTGTTTTAAAACACAAGAGATGGAAATATTCTCATTAATGCCCAGATCTACTTTTGCATTTAATTTAAGCTGCCACTCAGTTTCTTTGATTTCAGTATCCAACTTAGGATCACCTCCACTTTCATTTGTGAACACACAATCTATTACAAAAAAACATAAATCTTTTGAAATTAATATAGGTGGTACTGTGGGCATTTAGGGCTCTGGTTTCCTTCCTATTCTTAATGTCCCTAGTGTGCTTGGCTATCCTATCTCAGCCTCCTCGTAGTTTTACCCACATAAATCCTGGGCAGGTTGTGCATGTTGCCACATAAACTACCATATCAGTATTGCAATTGCATCGACCGGGGCATTGCAAACTCCTGTGGTAACCAGCAATTTCAACATAAGGTCCATCATTAATAAACATACACCAGTTACAAGATCCACATTTACTCATTTGGGACCTGTAATTCTTGGCAAATTTCTTACTCTGAATTTCTAACAAATCCTTGATATTCTTTCTTTACTATAGGCTACCTTTGGCTTAGACCCTAATTTTAACTCAAGGTCAGAATCAAGTACACCTTCCGATATTGTGTAAAGTTTCATAACTAAGTGAAGTGTTGTCTGATTACACTGCATAACCATAACATCACTGCCCAGAAGCCTCTGATTTCCACCCTTAGCAACAACATCTGTTCTTTTCAAAATAGGGGTAAATTTTAAAGCCTTACCTTTAACTTCATTCCTGATCTTAAGAAGAAAACCTATAGGGTATCCCCTATTCTTGAACATTCCAATCAGGATATTCATTTCTTGTTCATAAACTAGATCGTCACTAATTAACCGTGAAATTCTGACCATCTGTCCCTTAACCACGCTTCTTTTTTGATGTATCGGATGATAACTACTAAACTGCAGAAGCATGTTGGAATACTTCTCTTTCCTGTAAATGCTAGAGACATCAGGTCACCCAGTTCCTTGTCCAATAAAATATCCAAAAAGTTGATCTTGGTTGCATGCATTTTGAAAGTGAATTTCAAATGTGTTGTATTATTCAAGTAATCAACAAATTCCATGGCTTCTTCTTCACTACCAGCCCATAATATTAGTATATCATCCAAAAACCTCACAAACATGATAATCTTGGACCAATGGGCAGATGGAAAAACCAACTGTTTCTCCCATTCTGTCAAGACCAAATTAGCAAAAACAGGTGCACATTTTGCACCCATTGCTACACCTGTAATTTTATGTGGGATTGGCTTTGAGCAAAAGGTGTAATTTGTTTTTAGAACATGACTCTGATGATGCCTAAGGAAGATGAAAGCACTTAGTCGTGCACGCATTTATTTTATGCTCACTTGGATGTACTTTTATTAAACTGGTTCCGTTTTGCTCCGGATTGCCCATGGTTATTTTCACTGATTTTTCAACACTTGCAATTTGCATTTGTTTTTTGGCTACATTATAATCAGAGGTTCTCCCGTTCGATTCTCGGCTTGGGTTGGGAGTGCCTTCTGTGTGGAGTCTGCATGTCCCCCCCACGGTCGAGTGGGCGTTCGAAAGACATGCGTTGAATGGGTGTGCCTTCGTTGAAGGTTGAACGTCGGGTTGGCAACTCGACACCATAAAAACTAACTGCCAATCATAAGCGGACCGGAGTTCCGCTGTGGCGACCCCTAACCGGGAAAAGCCAAAAGACAAACAACAACAACATAATCAGTCTGTATGAGCTATAGGGTACTTACAAAGGGTCTATATTAGAAGACCGAAGATGCATTCTTTTGAATGCGTCTTGGTCGAACTTAAAAGGCTGAAAACGCAAAATATCGAAGCGGGTTAAGCGAATTCTTTCCCAGGGAAAGAATTCGCTTGGCCACTTCGGTACTTTGCTGTTTTCAGCACTGTAGTGCGGTCTCGGAGTTGGTATATTTAAGTGGGGGGTGTGGGGGGCCCCCACTTAATGTAATGTTTGAAACTGATTTTTATTTCTTTTTTCTGTTTTTTTTTTTTTTTTTTTTGTTGGAACAGCGATTTTTTTTTCCCTTGCAAAGAAATTGCTGTTCTGACACTTCAACATTGTAAGCCACTTACCAAGGAACTGCAGGGAAAATGTTTACTTCTGAAGAACAAGAAGTTATGTACTCACCATAACGTTCGATGTATGTAGTCCTTCTCGCCTCACATTCTTACCCTTGGGTTCGGAGCCGAACCTCGGCTCTGACTCGGCCATACTCTAGCTCGAAGTCTTCAATTGGCTCATGACTAAGAGGTATCCCATACTGCAACGCGCCCATCCCAGATCTTGTTTGCTGCAAGCTCACATGCACACAAACTCGCTGAAAGGAAAAACCACCCCAACAAAAAAGGATACTGAAACCAGAGACTAAACCTCTAGGTCCTCCAGGAGGGGGTAGGTGGGTAGGTTAGTAAGAATTTGAGGCGAGATGGACTACATACATCGAATGTTATGGTGAGTACATAACTTCTTGATGTTATGTAGTCCAATCTCGCCTACATTCTTAGCACCTAAACCTTGGGTGGCTCATTGAAAAATACTCTTGAGCACTGTGGAACCAAAGGAAGATCTGCCTCTAGACATCAGATCCAATTTGTAATGACTAATAAAGGTGTAAGGCAATGCCCATGTAGCTGCAGCACAAATATCATCCATAGACATCCTAGCCTGAAAAGCAGTAGAGGCAGACACCGATCGTGTAGAATGAGCCTTCACTTTAAAGGGTAATTCCTTGCCATCTGAAGTATAAATGAAGGAACTGCAACTAGAAATCTATCTGGACAGAGTTACTTTAGAAACTGGAGACTCAAGTCTATTGTCTGAGAACGAGACAAAGAGTTGATCTGATTTCCTAATATCTTTAGTTCTATGTAAATAGAAATGCAATTGTCTGTGAACATCTAGTTGATGAAACTTAAATTCTCCCATTAGAGAATTCAGGGAAAAACACAGGCAGCTCAATGGACTGGTTGAGGTTGACAACCGAAGCAACCTTTGGCATAAAGGAAGGATTAGGTCTTAGAGAAATCCTATCCTTGTGAAATACCAAGTAAGGGGACGGAACCGATAAAGCTTGGAACTCAGAGACCCGCCTAACCGAAGTGATGGCTATCAAAAAGATTGTCTTCCAAGACAAAAATTTAATGTCACAAGTAGCTGTGGGCTCAAAGGGAGGTGAGGTAAGCCGCTGTAACACAAAATTGAGGTCCCATGGCATTACAGGTTCAAAGACTGGCGGTCAAAGTAGCATATCCCCTTTCAGAAAAGTCCTATAAAGCCTGTGCGCCATTAGATTGGGTTCATTAGCAACATGAAAAGTAGAAATGGCTGCCAACTGCACTTTGATAGTTGCCACAGCTGATCCCTGGCTGAACAGTTGAGAAAGAAATTCTAAAACTGATGGAATGGGAGCTGTATAGGGATCAATCTGCCTTTCATGAGCCCAAATGGAGAATCTCTTCCACTTACTGGAATAAATCTTCCTAGTAGAAGGCTTGTGGGAAGAAGACAAAATATGAACCACCTCCGGGGAAAAATCATGAAGCCTAACTAGGGATTGAAAGTACAGTTGTGTACACTTACCATAAATGTAGATGTTCGAGTATATTCACTGCTGCAGTCATTACATTTGGGTAATCTGCTGACAGGTTGCCCTCAGTCGGCCTGAATAACAAAGTCTTGGGCCCTGCGTCGGTTGCTGTCTCCTCTTCCATGACATCAGGTCGTCAGGGGTATAAAACATGCAGCCGATGCCATTTTAATCAGTTTTTCTGGCCCCAGATGTCAGGTGCCTCCCAAATGGGGAGCAAAAATATACATATAAATATATGCATGTAATATAGAACACAAAAAATTTACCTCCAACTAAAAGCAAATACACCAAAAACGCTTTTGAGCATAGTGAAGGAAAGAAAAGGTGGGTAACCCAGACTGCAACAGTGGATACACTCGAACATCTATATTTATGGTAAGTGTACACAACTGTACTATGTTCTTCGTGTTTCACTGTTGGAGTTATCACATTTGGGTTGATTCCCAAAGCTGAAGAAAAGGGTGGAGGCAGTCAAGAAGACTGGAGACTGGCTAGGATGCTCTGCAAGACTGCGGTGGCAAAGCCTGCCCTGGATTTGGAGAAGATAGGCAGGTAGTAATGCTTGGTGAAGGCATGAACTGATGTCCATGGTGCAGACTCCAGGATGTCCCTGATGGGGAGCCCTCTCAGGAAAGCTGCAGAGCTGGAGGTTGCTTTGGTAGAATGTGTCCTGACCTTCTTAGGGGGAGGTTTCCCATGTTGCCTGTAGCAGAGCAGTGTGCTATCCATTTGGTAATGGTTTGTTTGGCTATGGCTTTGCTCTCTGCTCCTGCAGCAAAGCTGACTAACAACTGATCAGTCTTTCTAAATGATTTAGTCCTGTCTAGACAGCATCTGAGCTGTCTGTGCACATCTAGACAGTGCAGTATCATTTCCCACTTGTTTTGTATGTTATAGAAAAAGGTGGACAAATGAATGGCTTGGTTAACAGCAACACTGGGCAGCACTTTAGGCATGAAGGATGGGTTAGTCCTGAGGGAGACCCTGTCAGCATGGAAAATTATGAAGGGCTCTACAGCCATTAGTACTTGTGGCTCGGATACTCTTCTTGCTGAAGTGATGGCCAGAAGCAAGGCTGTATTCCATGAGAGAAACTTTAACTCTGTTGAAGCTGCTGGTTCAAAGGGGGGTAGGGTGAGCTTCTCCAACTCAAAGTTTAGGTCCCAAGCTGGGGTAGGTGCTCTTCTGGGTGGTCTCAAGTTGCTAGCCCCTCTTAGGCACTGTTTGATGAGAGGGTGTGAGAAAAGAGGTGGCTCTGTGCTGAAATGAGCAGAGATAGCAGAGGCATGAATTTTAATAGAAGAAAAGGATAGACCCCTGTGTAGTATGTCAGCAAGGTAATCCAGGATGAGAGGTAGGGAGGGCTGTGCCATTCCAGCTCCCTTAGCCTGGATCCAGGTGCAAAACCTTTTCCATTTGTCAGCATAAGACTTTCTATGCCTCACGTATAACATCTAGAACCTGTTTGCCGAGACTGGCAGCTTGTGCAGTGGTCAGGGAATAAGCCAAGCTGCCAGATTGAGGGTCTGCAATTGGGGATGCATGAATTCTCCTTTCCTCTGGGTCAGGAGTGTTGGGATCTGAGGGAAATGCCATGGTGGCAGAGGTGACAGGCTGCGCAGCAGTGGATACCAGTGCTGGCATGGCCAGTCTGGGGCAATCAGAATTGTCCTCGGTTTTTCCTCCCTTATTTTGAGCAGTACCCTTGTAATAAGCAGTAGTGGGGGAAATGCAGAGACTGAGAGGTTGACCCACTGGAAGGATAGAGCATCCACTTTCCAGGCCTTGCAATGAGGCTCCCTGGTGCAGAACTTGCTGAGCTGATAGTTGGAGTGGGAAGCAAAGAGGTGGACTTTCGGGGTGCCCTATTTCTGAGTTACAAGGGTGAAGGTTCTTTGGTCTAGCTGCCACTCATGTGGGTCCAGAAGATTTCTGCTTAAGTTGTCTGCCAGAGAGTTTAGAGAGCCTGGCAGAAATTGTGCTAACAGGTGTAGTTTGCATGGCTGAGGTCATGTGCCAAAGGGTCATGGCGAGCCTGCACAGAGGGTACGAGTGAGTCCCTCCCTGCTTGTTGATATACCACATCACAGTGGTGTTGTCTGTTTTGATCAGTAAAGCCCCCAGGGAGAGGAGGGGTCTGAAAGCTGTGAGTGCGTGCTGGACAGCTAACATCTCTTTTTGCTTGATGTGCAGATATACTTGATGTGGGCTCCATTGGCTCTGTGTGCACCTGCCGTCGAGGTGTGCATCCCAGGCATAGTCTGATGCTTCTGTGGTGAGGATCTGGGTGGCATGGGCTTGTGAGAAGAGTAGTCCCTTGTTGTGGAAGCATGCTGTTGCCCACCAAAGAAAATCTTTCCTTAAACAAGGTATCACTGGTATAAGAGTTTCCAGGTCTTGAGAGTGTTGACATCAAAGGCTTTTTAGGTACCACTGTAGTTTCCTCATATGCAGTGTGGCATATGGAATGAGTAGAATGCAAGAAGCCATGAACCCTAGAGCTTGCAGGATTTTACTTGCGGATAACTGGGGTCTGGTGGCTAGTTGAGAGAAATAAGCTGTCAGGTAGGTTTGCTTTTCTGGTGTAAGGAATGCCATCTGGGATGCTGTGTCCAGGCTTGCTCCCAGGAATATAATTTTGTGGGGGGGCACTAGTTTGGATTTCTTTTCGTTGATAATATACCCCAGGGAGGTCAGTAGGTCCTTTACAAAGGCCAGGTGCTTGAGCAGCTTTTACCTAACTGCCTGAATTAGGCAGTCGTCTAAGCATGGATAAATTTGAATATTTCTTTGCCTGCAAAAGGCAATGGCGGGAGCCAGACATTTTGTGAAAACTCTAGGAGCAGTGGATAAGCCAAAGGGAAGCACAGAGAACTAACCGAAAGTGCAGTGATCCTGCCCTGAAACGTAGATATTTCCTGCATGATTCCCTGACTGGGATATGTAGGTAGGCCTCTTTTAGGTCTAGGGCAGCTAACCAAGCATCCTTGGACAGCATAAGTAGTAGTTGCTGGAGGGTGAGCATTCTGAATTTTGGCATCACCAGAAAGGTGTTTAGAATAGACAGATCGAGGATGGGGCGTCAGGTGCCCTCTTTTCTGGGTACGAGGAAGAGTCTGGAGTAGAAACCTTGGCCTATCTGTTCTGCTGGAACAAGCTCTATTGCCCTCATAGAGAGCAGGGAAAGGACTTACTTTTGGCCTCTGCCCACTGGTTTGGGGGAAGATCTGGGAACCCTTTTGGGGTTGGTAGAGTGTGGAAATAAAACTTGTATCCCTGGAACACTATATGTTGAGGACCCAGCAGTCGGTAATGGTGGCTCAGGTGCTTGCGTGGAGGGAGAATTTTCTTCCTAAGAGCAAGTGCAGATGGGCAGATGGAAGGGGTGGAAGTGGAGAGTCATTGTGAGTTTTTACCATGAGGGGGTGGCTTAGCACTCCCTGGTTTTTAAGAGGAGGAACTCCATTGCTTAGATCTCTGCATTCCCTGGGGCTGCTGTCTGGGGGGCCTGCTTCCCCGGGGTTAGTGCTGAGCTGACCTGGAGGGGGTAGGAAAGGATCAGTGCTTGGAGGTGCTATGTCTACTGAACCTGGGTGGCTGGACCTACAGGAAGTCCTTAACTGTCTGCATAGATTTAGCTTTTTCTTCCATCTTTTTTAAGACCTCCTCTGCCTTGGTGCCAAATAAGTTGTCTTTGTGCAAGGGTACGTCCAATAATTTGGATTTGCCATGGTCTGGCAAGGGGTGTTCCTTAAGCCAAGCATGCCTTCTAAGGACAGAACCAGTAACTGCTGCCCTGCAAGATGCTTCTAGGGAGTCAAAACCACATTGTAAGGTGTGCTTAGTTACTTGACTTGCAGAATGCATTAAGTCTTGTAACTCTATTTTCTGCACAAGCAGAAAAAATGATAATTTTTGTTTGAAGAGTTCCATGGTATGTTGCTGAAATTTTAGCATATGGAACTGACAATTTAGTGCTCTAATAGCAAGAGTAGCAGATGTGTATACTTTTTTACCCCATCTGTCTATTGCTTGGGAATCCCTATTTGAGGGGGTGGGATTCTTAGCAGAAGTTGCTTTAATTCCTTTGGGCCCTTGAGAAATAACCTCATGGTCAGCAGTAGAATTTTTTAAAAAGAAATTTGTGAGAGTCAGGGACTCTATAGTACCTGTCTGGTTTCCTGGGAGTAGGAGGGAGGGTGTCAGGAGTCAAACTAGATTCCATGAAAACATCATCCACAACATCCAGGACAGGAGGAATGGCCAGAGGTCTGTGCTGCGGAAGATCTAAGAATTCCCCGAGTCTCTTTTTAAACTGAGGGTAGTCCTGACATTCCCACTGGAAATGCTCCCTTAAAGTATGTAGGGTTTTCCCAAAGGAAAAGTCCTCAGGTGGAGAGGCTGAAGGAATGGAGTCCTCTGCATCAGAATCCTCATAAGCAGAAAGGGGCTGCATGTCTTCATATTCAGATGCATCAGAGTCATGGGACTCCTGTTCAGATAAAACTACTGGGGACAAATCTCTTTTTCTTTTGGAAGGGGTAGCTTGGCTTCCCCTGATCAGCATAATAAGGTCTTCCGCCATTTTAAGCATTTGAGACCGAGGCAAGGAAGCAGGTGCCTGAGATTGAGTCCTTGGTTTCTTGGGTGTGGTTCGTACCCCGGGCCTTAGAAACTCGGTAGTTTTCGAAAGAACAGTAGACGTGAAAGAAGTCGCCAGTCTGTGTCGAGAATCGGTAGTGCGAAGTACATCCTCGGAAGCCAGTGCCTGCTCAGCGGCTCTGGACCCATCCAAGGTAGAGACATCCACAGGATCCTTAGTCGATGAAGAGTCACGAGGCATACCGGACTCCGAAAGGGTCTCGGTAGCGGCATGCGAATCCACAGAAGTGAGCATCGGGGGGCTGTGAAAGCGCCTCACTGAGGTCTGGAGAACTGACGACTAGCTTAACGTAGGTTTGGACCTGTGCAGTCTGTCTCTGGCTTTATCCTTATGTTTTTCGGAAGATCAGCTGTCGGATGGCTTACTGAAACCATATCGGAATTCGAGGACTGAGAGCGAAAATATCTAGCTACAATAAGGGCCCGACAACGTATAGTTCTGACATTGAACAAAGCACAAAAGCGACAGCGGGGGACGTCGTGGTCTGGACCTAAGCAAGTGACGCAGTAAGAATGAAAGTCTCGGTGTGGTATTTGCTTTCCACAGGCGAGACAACTGTTAACTTTTTCTGACATTGGTTAGAGCAAGAAAAAAGGATCCCCGATGGGGTACTTAGCTTTAGAAGACTTCAACTTCAATTCGGAAAATGAAAACTTATGCAGCAGCCGATCGGCATTCGTGCAAACAGCTTCTGCTTCGGGCTTCTAGGCAAGAAAGACTGATGTAATGGCGTCAGCGTCCTTATTTTATACTACTGACGTCAGTCCTGGAGTGACGGCAACTGACGCAGAAATACTAAGCCTCTGGTATTCGGGCAGACTAAAGGCTACCCTGGCAGGGATAACCCAAATGTGATGACTGCAACAGTGAAACACAAAGAACATCAGCTCATACAAGCACTGCCCAAGGCCAAAAACATGGCCTCTATGGGACCCGATAACATCTCAGGTTGCTTACTAAACAACCTAAAACAAGACCTAGCAGAACCACTTGGCACTGTCTTTAACCTTGGCCTGAGCACTGGCTTTGTTCCGGCAGAGTGGAGAACAGGAACAGTAATCCCTTTGCACAAAGGGGGTCCATCAACCGACCCAGGAAAGTATTGACCCATAAGCCTAACCAGCCTTATCTGCAAGGCCATGGAAAAAATCTTCATGGACCCTAATCAAAAAGGACACAAGCGACCTTCAAAATGTTGACCTGACCCAGTTTGGTTTCGTCAAGGGTGGATCTTGTTTAGTAAACCTGGTGGACTTCTTTGAGAATGTCACTAAAGCCCTGGATAACGGCAAAGCAGTACATACTGGCCATATTGATTTAGCCAATGCTTTTGATGCAATTTCCCACTTGTGGATCAATGCGAAACTCTCCCAGCTGGAGATTAACCCATAATTCACTAGATGGGTAGCCATATGGCTCACCGACAGAACGCACACGGTCAAAGATGGGGGGGGTCCACCTCCACCAGTGGGATACCATAAGGATCAGTGCTGGGCCCTCTACTGTTTGGAATCTACTTCTTTGACATCTAGGAAAAAGTAGATGGCCTGTGACTTACTAAGACTGCAGATGACTGCAAACTGGGCGCACTCACTGAGTCCCCCAAACGATACAAACATATTATAAAAGGGGCTGACTCAAACAAATGATTGGTGCCACAGTCACGGACTAAAACTAAACACAAAAAAATGCATCATTATCCCCCCCTCTGGCAAAGAAGTAGCCTCTGCTAATTATGATATAGATAGCACCCCTCTAAGTTCGAACCCAGTAGTGTGAGACTTGGGAATACAGGTTGATAGGAATCTAAACTTCGATCACCATGTGTTCACGGTGGTAAGGAAAGCCCTCTACATTACACACCTCATGAATAATGGCATCGCATCCAAGACTGAGGAGGCTATAACTCTGCTGTACTCAACCCTTATCAGACCACTAATTGAGTACAATGCTCTCTTTCTGTATGTACCTCCCCAGACACCTCCAGCAACTAGAGAGACCACAGAGGTTTCTAAGCAAGAGAATCCAGGGCCTCCAAAATGTGACTTACATGAAAAGACTGAAAGCCCTGTTACTGTACTCTGTATCATACAGGCTGCTGAAAGGCAACCTGTGCCTGGCGTACAGAGCAGTCTCTGACTTTACCCTAATGGAAATACTGCACATCCGGAAATCAAATGGGACAAGAGCCACCCGCTCCAGGGATCTCAACCTAGACAGCGACATTAACAGAACATGTTGGAGAGACAGATATAGCTCCCAGAAATCACCACTCCTCTGGAATAAGCTCTCACTTCACATGAAGCAGAGCTCCTTAATGACCCTATTTAAGCGTAACCCTGACAACTGGATGGGTGACCATAAATTCAACCCGTGGGTGGCACCTATGTCCCTCATGGACAGGGGTAGCCGGTGATGATCATAGAATTGCTCTGCTAACAATGTCCATCTAACTATGCCCAATTAGGTATACGGGTTTTTGCACGGCTAGACTTGCAAAGGTCCTAGGGCCATTAACCTAGTAACTTCCTATGAACTTACGAAAATGGATAGCTAGTAGAAAAGTTTTACTTTTATTTACAGTTTGTTTTCTTCCCTCTAATCTTCATTGTTGTTAGAAAGAGAAAGGTTTTAGATGGGCAAACTCTAGCCACCCAGAGAGGCCTGCTCAGCTGCAACTTCACATAGACTGCAGACAGGACAATTGACAGCTTACGATTAACTGTACAGTTGCCTAGGAATAGATTTATTTTGATTTATATTTCATGTTTCACCATTGCTTTTGTTTGTACGAAGAAAAGGATAGCTTATAGACAAGATCAACTTCAATTTACATTCTGTTGCTTTACCTCTAATACTCACTATTTTTTTAGTAGAAAGGGAAAGGTTTTAGACAGGTAAACTCTAGCCATCCAAGGTGCAGACAGCAGAGAGGACAACCCAGAGCTCATCTAATAACAATCCTGTGTTGGTTCATAATTTACTGACCTTTACTGTTAAAAAGAGGTGCGACTGCTAGCGATAGTGAGCAGAAGCTACAGCGAGCATTTGCACTCGATGTAAAGGAATTCCAGATTTTTTTTGTTAAATAAGAAACATCTTTATTGAATTATTACTTACGACACAGGCAATTGTACATTTATTTACTTGAACACAAACCATATAACCATATTTTCAGTTGCACACTTTATGCATCACTTACAATCTTCTCTACAGTCGTTGTCAGTAAAATATTACATAGCACATTCAATTTCTGTCTTCCCTTAAACCTCATTCCTCCTCCAAAACATTATTCTGCATGTACTGTTCCCACAATTCCCTTTTTTCCTATGTAATTTGCTCCTACCCTTTTCTAAAGATCCCACTTCCAGTTCTTTTATGTTTGTTACTACATTCACTAATATAAATAATTGGTTTAATTTTGAATTCCATTTACTAGTAACTGCTTTTTGGCAGCCACCAGAATTAAACTCAGCAAGGCCTTACTATATCTAGGCAATTCCGATTCTGTATCACAAATAAAAAAAAAATAACAATTTCCTTATTTACAGTAATCTGCTCAACCAGCATTTCTGACAGTAGTCTGCAAGGATTTTTTTTTTTAGTCTAACTCATTAGTGTAGAACACATGTCCTACACGGACAGACTCAAAAAACTCCAGCTATTCTCTGTCTCATATCATCTACTAACAGGCGATCTCTGCTTGACTTACAAAGCCATGTCTGACCCAGCTCGGTTAGAAATGCTACATCTAAAGAAATCCCAATCCTTCTGCACCACACACTCCAGAGACCTCAACCTCATTACCACAATCAACAGAACATGCTGGGGGGGGCAAGTTCATAACCCAGAGACTGCCCATGCTCTGGAATAGACTTCCCATAGATGTCAAGTACAGCACACTGGCCCTCTTCAAGTGAAATCTTGATGAGTGGATGGGAAATAGAAAGTTCACCCCAGGGATCACTTCAGTAGCTATACTTGATTGAGACACTGGGAACTAATGTTGGGTGGCACGTCGCCAGGGCACTTCTATGCACTAGGCTTTCAAAGGCTCCAGGGCCATTAGCCTAGTACACACCTATGAACCTATTACATTCTCAAAAAATATGTTCCCAATTACCTCTTTTTTCCCCATCATACCTCCAACACTAGCACTCTACATGAGGAAAAATGATCTGGAATCTGCTTGGGGTATACAAATATATATGTAAACACTTACAGGTCCACAAAACAAACTAAGTCAGAAGCACAAAACTATTACCAAATATGAGCCCTGAATCCAGGAGCCGGCAAGGCAAGGCTACCCACAGTAGTATAATCAAAGGCACATTCCAATATTCAATCACTAAAAAGTTGCCGAGACCGGATGAACACCAGAGACACACTGTCAGTTCAGTGACTTTGTCAAGATAAAAGGCAGAACAGGAGGCACACAATATATACACCCAACCCCAATTAACATCTCTTGCAAGACTATCAAATCAATTAATCTTGCAGAAGCCTTATATCCCAACATCTAAAAAAAATATTTTAAAAGTGCTTTTCTCAAATCATCCCTGCAAGTTGTACAAAATGAATACATCCATCAGTCTGCCCTCCTAATAAAGGCAAGCCTGGTGGTATATAATAATAAACCCACACAAATGATAAATATTAATTAAAACTAGCACAACATAGGAGTATCAGTTGCTAAAAAAACAGGTAGTAAAATACATTTTATACATCCAAATAAAAATAAAAAAAAAAAATCACAAATAATCAGAGAAAGCAGTCATCTTTCCAAAGTCCTTAACTTTAAAAAACAGGCTAAAGAAAACATGTCATTCAAGCCTGGCAAGCAAGTTGCATTCAGTCTTAACTGCCATAATGCCTCCATTTTTTCCAATTGCAGGGGCCATGGTTCCTCCCCACCCTTCAGATCCCTCCTTAGCGTATCAATAATAACAAACTTGAATGAGTGACCGTCATAATCAATGCAGTGCCTGGCTACAGCATTTGTTTTATTTTTCAATTTGATGTCCCTCACATGTTCGTAGATTCTATTCCTGAGTTTCCTCTCAGTTTTTCCTACATAGAAGCAGGGACATTGCATGCAGACGGCACAATACACCATCCTCTCAGACTTGACATGTAAACCTACCCTTAAGTCTAAGAAGCTGGCCATTTAATGGTCACCATTGATCCATCCATAAGAGACATAGGTAACACCCCAGGGGTGAATTTACAGTCTCCCTTCCAGCTGTCCAGGTTGAGCTTAAATAAGGTCATTGAGGAGCTCTGCTCAACATGAGCCGGGAGTTTATTCCAGAGCAGCGTCAGTCTCAGAGAACATATCTGTCTCTCCAACATGTTTTGTTTAAGTCACAAACTAGGCTGAGATCTCTGAAGAGAGTGAGTCTTGTCCCATTTGATTTGCGGACATGCAGCATTTCCATTAGGGCAGGGTCAGAGACTGCTCTGTGGTCCAGGCAGAGGTCACCTCTCAGCAGCCTGTAAGACACAGAGTACAGCGACAGGGCTTTCACTCTTTCCATGTAGGCCATGTTTTGGAGTCCCTGAATTCTCTTGATCAGGAACCTCTGTGGTCTCACCAGCTGCTGCAGATGTCTGGTAAGGTATATGCAAAAGGGAGCACTGTACTCTATTAGTGGTCTGATGAGCGTGGAATACAGAGGAGTTATAACATTCTTGGTCTTGGATGAGATGCCCTTACTTATGAGGTGTGCAACATAAAAGGCTTTCCTTACCACTATGGATACATGGTTATCGAAGTTTAGACTGCTATCAGCTTGTATTCCCAAGTCAAGCACCACTTGATTCGAGCTTGAGGGAGGGGTTGCTGCCTATATTGTAATTTGCAGAGGCTACCTCTTTGCCAAAGGGGACAATGATGCACTTTTTTGAATTTGGTTTAAGACCATGGCTTTGGCACTAATCATTTGTCTGTGCTAATCACTCCTGTAATATTCTAATATATTTAGGGGACTCTATGTTTGCTCCCATTTGCAGTCACCTGTAAACTTGGTAACCACAGGCCGTCTACTTTTGCCTGGACTTCTGAAAAATAAGATTCCAAACAGTAGAGGGCCCAGCACAGAACCTTGTGGTACCCCACTGGTAATTGTTCTACTGGTGGAGGTGGAATCCCCAACTTTGACAGTATGGGTTCTGTCGGTGAGTAGCTGGTTACCCATCTAGTGTCATATGGATTAATCCTCACCTGGAAGAGTTTCTCATTGATACCTGAGTGGGGGATTATGTCAAAAGACTTGGCTAAGTGGTATGTACTGCTTTGCCTTCATCCATGACTTTGGTGACATTCTTGAAGAAGTCCACCAGGTTTAGTAAGCATGATCTACCCTTAACGAAGCTAAACTGGGTCAGGTCAGGAGTTTGAAGGTTGCCTATGTCCTTGTTAATAAGGTCTATGATGATTCTTTCCATGGTCTTGCAGATAAGGCTGGTTAGGCTTATAGGTCTATAGCTCCAAGGGTCGGCTGATGGTCCCCTTTGTGCAAGGGGATTACAGTTGCTGTTCTCCATTCTGCTGGAACAAAGCCAGTTCTCAGGCTATAGTTAAAGTCAGTGACAAGTGGGTCTGCTAGGTCATGTTTTAGGTTGTTTAGTAAGCAGCCTGGGATGTTATCTGGTCCCACAGAGGCCATGTTTTTGGCCTTGGAGAGTGCAGGTATGACCTGCTCACTGGAGATAATGGGGATAGAACAGGTGTCAGGCATGCTTTGGGGTATGGTTGCTGGGGACAGGGGGGTGTAGTTTGTGGCAGATCTGTCAGCTAACAGGCTGGCAATTTCCTCAGGGTCAATGCAAGTGGTACCCTCCACTATGAGTTCGGCATATAGCTGGGTATTCCATTTTAGATTTCAGACATAGCCAAAGAATGCCTTGTAAGTGTCTTTAGCTAGAGAAGCTAATTTAACCTCATAACTAGCTTTGGAGGACTTTACCAGATATATGATTTGCTTGTTCAAGCTGTGGAGGGTATTCTTTCTCTGCTGACTAAGCTCCCTCTTGTTCTTAGATATCAGTTTCCTCCTTTTGTTATATAACCTGTTTATACTCGAGGTCCCCCAGGGTGGCTTGTTTTTTATGAAAGGACTTGATTTTGATCCTGTTAGGTACAGCACAGTCAATACAGTTATTTAAGTGGTTATACAGGACGTTTACCTACTCCTCTGCATAGGGGTCATTGCTGGCTGTGTTGGCAGGGGGTTTGAAACTTTTCAAAACATCGCTTAGTAGGGTACATTTTGCTTTGGAGAAGTTTCTCATTTTTACTGCTCCTGTGGAGGTGTTGGGTCTGATCATTACTTCGAATGAAAGAGACTTATAGTTAATCCTTACCAGGGAGGGCTGAACAGTGGGGGTAGTGCAATGACCCCCACATTGGTGAGTAGTAAGTGCACAACATTTCAACCCCTTGTAGGGGTACAGATTAACTGTTCCAGAGCATTTGTATTTACAAAGTCCAAGAACCTCAAAGCAATTGAGCTTTTGCTCATATATGTTGCCCACTCGATAGAAAGACAGTTGAAATCTTCCATGACCAAGGTGTTTGGCTGTATAGTGAGTGACTCAAGCAAGTCCAGGTAGGCAGTCTGCTTCTCATGGTTCATGGTGGGTGACCTGTAGCTAGCAATGATGTGGTAGGGGTGTTGTACCTATAGTTATTTGGACTTGGAGTAGCTCAAGAGAGTCGTACTGTTTAACCAGTCTCGAGATGCGATGGACACACCTCCATCCTTGGTTCTTTCACACCCGTTTTGAGGTCTGAAGACATTACAGCCTTGCACAGCTGAGGTGCTCTCTGTGGCCTGGAACCAAGTCTTATTGACTGCACAAATGCCAGCATCTTCAAAGGTGAGGAGAGCTTCCAGGGAGTGCAGTTTCCTGTTTGGACTCCTAGTATTATGCAGCATAACCTTGAGTTTGTCTGCAGTGGATTTTTTTTACATCAGGAGTTTTGCTGTTCTGGTACTGCCTAAAAAAAGGCACTATGGGGGGAAGCAAGTGTCATTGCCAGTATTTGAAAGCCTTGAAGAGACAAGTGAAGACCATCTCTGGAAAAGCAGCATGGCCTGTCGACCATGTCCTCCAGGCTGACCAACACTGGATCCCCCTGGAATGACAGCAGAAGCTAAGCAAACTGTTGAAGTCAATCATTTTTTGCTTATACTGTGGCATCATCCTGAGTGAAGGTAGGATGCTGCTTAGGGCTAGGGACATACCTGCCTGTGACACAGAATCAGGGAGTTCAGCCATGTCTCTCTTCATATAGTCCAGGGAGGTATGTCTCAAGACATTTACCCCAACATATACTAGGAGTCATAATGGTAATTGTTGTTGAGTGACTTGAGTGAGTACGTAATTTGAAGGATCCTGGCACCTGACAGACAGCTATGACATTGCGAGAGGAACATGTGTGTGTCTCACTATGGAATCTCCTATGACCAGGGCATTTGGTTTTGAGGTGTTCTGCCTTGTTATGTGTGTCATGTGCACTAGATTTTGGGCATGCTCCAGTATGTGTGAGTTGTTTGCATTTGGGAGGTCTCTGGTCTTTTGTTAGGGTGTGTGTGTGTGTGTGTGTGTGTGTGTGTGTGTGTGTGTGTGTGTGTGTTGACAACCTGTTTAATGTCTTGTTTATTGCTACGTGAAAGGAGGTATTCCAGTTTCATTGTAGTTACATCTCTCACATACTGCATGTTGTTTGCTGTAGGAGCAAAAGGTTGGCAGTATACATGAAGCAATTACTATATTGCCTCAGGATGCCTGTGTCAATCAGGTTGGTTGGATAAATGTTGGGAAACCAACTGTCTATTGTAGCAGTTTAAACTTTAAGTACTGTTGGGGGGGGCAAGTTATATCAGCTTTTGCTCTAGGGTTAGCAAGGGTACTTATGTTATTGAGGATTAGGGGTGAAGGAGTGTGGTGATCCTGCTCAGTGCTCAGCTGAGTTGCCCGCAGTGCAACAGGGAAGCCTGGGAGGGATCCACTGACTGTTCTCTAGGGGAAAAGTGGTATCTAGGCATTTTCATCTATACAGGGCACTGCTAACACCAACTGCACAGTGTGCAGCTACAAGCAAACATGAGGCTTAAATACAAGCAAATTTAAACAGTTTTATCAAAAATTCCAAAGGGAAAGCCCCACACACAGCCTTATTCCACCAATCTCCAACTCAGACTGGTCCTGAGTTACACAAGGGTGCTGGGAGGCTCACAATGTAAAATGGCTGGTTTTAGTGCTCAAGTGATACCAAACATTCTAGATTCAGCAAGGCTAAATCTAGCCTATGCTATTTAAGTCAGGAGTAGCAATGATACAAAGTATGGAATGAAGCAGTCACAGCAGCAAAAAACAGTAAACATGAAGCAGTAGTTCAATAAAATACAGTTCACAAAGCACAATTTGCATCTTTCGGCTTTTCCCGGTTAGGGGTCGCCACAGCGGAACTCCGGTCCGCTAATGATTGGCAGTTGATTTTTATGTACCGGCTTGCCAGGCCTGACGCACAACCTTCAATGAAGGTATGCCCATTCACGCATGTCTCCACGCAGAAGACGCTCTATCTGAGAATCGAACCGGACAGCGTCTTACTGTGAGGCGACAACGCTACCGCAGCACCACCACCAGGCTTAAATTATACTTATTTTTAGAAGACTTTAGTGGATGCCTTGGATTTCTGTTCAGATGTACTCCAGAGCTCTGGCTACGAACACTCAACTTTGAGCAGCTCCAGTAAACTGTGTAGACCACAAACCTTCCTAATGTAAAATAACTATTTTGGAGCCCAAGTGTTTAAACAAGAACTACAAAACTTTCAGAATAACAGACATAATAAGCTTTCATCCAGCAATTCCCAGCTCAGAAGGGTGTAGGCTCTCCTCTCTTGCCACAAGAGTTTAGACCACAAACCTTCCAAACGTAAAATAACTGGTTTGCAGACCAAGTGCTTAAATCAGAACAAAGGTACTTAGAATAACAGCCTCAATAAGCCATCACCAGCAATTCTCAGCTCAGAAGGGCAGAGACTACCCTCTCTTCCCACAAGAGTTTAGACCACAAACCTTCTTAATGTAAAATAACTGGCCTGAACCCCAAGCGCTTAAAGCAGAACTAAGACACTTTTAGAATAACAGACACAATGAGCCTTCAACCAGCAATTCCCAACTTAGAAGGATGTAAGCCACCTCTCCTGCCATAAGAGTGTAGACTGTAAGATAACTAGTTTGGAGCCCAAGTGCTTAAATCAAAACAAAGAGGCTAAGAATAAAAGCTACAATGTAATCAGGCTACTAACAAGCAGTAATAAATGCAGCAGAATAAATGCAATTAAACACTTAATAACAAGTAGCAAAAAGCAAAAATAAAGTAATAAAGTAGGAAGAACCACAGATACAATAAAAGCAGCTGAATAAAGTGCAATTTTCTAAGTGAGAAGGGAGGAAATGGAAAATAATTCAAGTTTTAGACACTAACAGGGGGCCTCCCCATCTGATCTCTCTGTATTCAGTAAGAGATCCCAGTTTCCTTTTAAGTGATTATAGGGAAGGCAAGTTATCCTGTTGTTAGACTCCCTAGTAGTAGGTTGTAGAATACGCCATTTTTTTCCTTCCATTTCTGTATTACTTTCAGTAAAGGCTTGGTCAGGCATGGCACTTTTAGAATATCTGAGTTACTGAACAACAGCTGCAGAGTCGTGATTGCATTCGCCGATCTTTTACTGTTATCACATTAGAATCTGCTGCATACTGTACCTACTGCTGTTGCCTCTACATTTGTTTGAAATAATCGGCACAATGTGATGCTTATATGTACATCTGCTGCATTTAAACTTACCATTGGTATCTGTATTAAGTGTGCTCTATGTCATACTGAGTTAACCTGGGACACTTCTACGGTATTTTATCTGTACAACCTGGTATATCACAGTATATTAGCAGCTTATACATACTCCTCTCAGGTATAGCTCTGCATGCTCACCTTTATCTCCTGCTGTTATCAATCTCCCTTCCTAATGTACTTGCATTCTTTTCACCCCACCTATACTTTCTCATTCTCATGCCTATCCTAGCCTCCAACCTCTCCCTCTAGCTCTCCTGCTTTCCTAGCTTGTAATTTAAGTATTACTTTTGCCTCCCCTAGGTCTTATTAAATTATAAACAGGTATTTTCTCCATTATAGCTTACTACGTCCTGCCCTCCCATCTTCCAAGGGGTTTCACCCTCTCAACACCCGGAACGTTTCAACCCGTGACAAAAAAAAAAAAAACAAAACACCAAAAAGGGTTCCTAAAAAAGAAACATAAGAATCCTGCAGCTGCCTAATGTTATACCAGTGTATGTGCTTCAACTTTGGTGTATTTTCTGTGCTTATGTAGTCTGCCTAGTGTTGTGCCCCTCCGTGTGTTGCTAGCAGCCTGCCCCCATTCCTCATATTCTCCCTCTTCTCTCTTTCAGCTGTAATTACCTAGCTCTGCCACTAGGTGGTAATGTAAACCCTTCCATAGGTTCATGGGTTCATAGGAAGGTACTAGGTTATTGGCCCTAGGGCCTATACAAGCCTAGCCAAAAAGGTACCGTGGCTTTCACCACTCAAGAAAATTATTTTCCTGTACCCCTGTCAAGCAGAACCACAGAAGTGATCCCTGGGGTGACTTTCCTATTACCCATCCAATCATCAAGATTTTTCTTGAAGAGTGCTAATGAGGAGCTCTGTTTGACATAAACAGGTAGTCTGTTCCAGAGTATGGGAAGTCTCTGGGACAGGAATCTATCCCTCCAGCATGTTCTGTTTATTGTGCTGACAAGGTTTAGGTCCCTAGAGCGTGTAGCTCGGAGGGATTGGGATTTCTGTAAATGGAGCATGTACAACAGCTCTGAGTTTGACATAGCTTTGTATGTTAGGCAGAGATCGTCTCTGAGTAGGCGATATGTGAAGGAGTAAACCTGCAGTTTTTTGAGTCGGTCTGTGTAGGGCATCTGTTTGAGGCCAGTAATCCTATTTGTGAGGTATTTCTGCGGCCTTTCCAGTTGTTGTAGATGTCTTGTGAGGTACATACCAAAAGGGGTGTTGTACTCTATAATGGGTCAAATGAGTGATGAGTAGAGGGGAACAATGACCTCTTTTTTTCTGGATGAGAAACTTTTTGTGATGAGGTGTGCCACGTAGAAGGATTTCCTGACCACTGTGGCGATGTGATTATCAAAGGAGAGACTACTGTCCACATGTGCCCCAAGTCTCTTATCACACTTTCGGTGTTAAGTAGACTACCACCTATGTGGTAGTTCATGGGTACAAAGTTTTTACCAAAGGGGATGACAATGCACTTTTTGGCACTGAGCTTGAGACCATGGCTTTGACACCAGGCATCTGTCTCAAGTGAGGCCCTTTTCTAGGATGTCCACATCATTAGGAGTTTTGATTAAGGCTTCTAGTTTGCAGTCATCTGCGAATTTAGTTAGCCAGAGACCTTCTGTGTTAGCCTGTACATCAGAGAAGTAGATACCAAACAGGCGAGGACCCAGGACTGAACCCTGTGGTACTCCACTTGTCACTGGTCTGAAGTCTGATTTGGAGTCTGCTACTTTCACAGTGTGGGTTCTGTCAGTAAGTCAGTTGGCAACCCATCTTGTGACACAGGGATTTATACTTAGTTTAGTGAGTTTATCTATAATCCCAGAG
The DNA here is from genome assembly GCF_019279795.1 of Protopterus annectens. Classification (NCBI taxonomy): domain Eukaryota; kingdom Metazoa; phylum Chordata; order Ceratodontiformes; family Protopteridae; genus Protopterus; species Protopterus annectens. Next base: position 105,543,838 of record NC_056727.1, on the reverse strand, counting down.
TGGGGGATGGTGCCAAATGCCTTGGCAAGATCTACATAGCCTGTGTGAACCACCTTACCCTCATCTATGGGTTTGGTGACTGCTTCTAAGAAGTCTATCAGGTTTAAGAGACATGATCTGCCTTGTACAAACCCGAACTCAGTGGGGTCCAGAGTTTAGAGATCTCCAATGTCTTTGTTTACGAGTTCCATGATGATACGTTCCATGGCCTTGCAGACCAGGCTCGTCAGGCTAATGGGGCAGTAGTTCCCAGGGTCTGTTGTGGCCCCACCTTTGTGGAGTGGGATAACTGTTACAGTGCGCCACTCAATGGGCACAAAGCCTGAGGTGAGACTATGACTTAACATGGTACTTAGGTGGGGTGCCAGTTCATTCTGTAGTTCGTGTAGAAGGCAGCCTGGGATGTTGTCAGGTCCCATGGATGCTGTGTTCTTGGCTTTGGAGAGTAAGGTTTTTACCTGTGCAGCCGTGATTACAGGAACTTTGCATTCTCCCGGTATAAAGATGGGCCCTTTAAGGGGTGAGAGGGGGGTAAAGTTAGCACTGAACCTATCTGCCAGGATGTTGGCAATATCAGTTGGTTCTGTATATTTAGTGTCATTGTGCTGTAACTCAGAGCAGATCTGAGTGTTGCCATTGAGATTCTTGACATAGCTATAGAATGCTTTGTGGTTGTCTTTAGAATCACTGGCGATTTTGTTTTCATAACTAGCTTTGGAGGATTTTATGAGGGATCTCAGCTTCTTACGGAGGCTGACCAGGGAGTTCCTCCAATTGTGGAATTTTACTCTTTTTTGCAACAGTTCCTTTCTTCTGTTGTAGAGTTTGTTTAAGGCAAAAGACCACCAGATTGACTTCCTTTTTTTGGAGGATAGCATCTTGGTTCTGTTAGGGATAGCACGATCCATGCACTCGTGTAAGTGCTTATAAAGTGCATTTGTGTAGGATTCAGCAGTCGTACCTCTATTGTCAATCTGCATGGGTGTCGTGACGTTTGCCACTTCTGTCTTAAGAAGCGTGAAGTTGGCTTTGGCGATATTTTTTATGGTTGTTTTCTTAATGGGGGGTGGGAGCAGGATGTGGATGTCTAGGGTAATTAGCTTGTGGTCAGATCTGACCAACGAGGAGCTGACCTCTGGTGTGGAACACCGGTCACCCATGTTGGTGATGACCAGGTCTAGGATACTGCTGCCCCTGGTGAGGGTGTGGATAAATTGATCCAAGGCGTTGGAATTGATGAATTCCAGAAAACGTTGAGCAAAAGAGTTAGTACACGAGTAATTTTCCCAGTTAATGGGGTGGTATTTGAAATTACCCATTATTAGGGTGTTGGGTTGTACCTTAATATTTTCCAGTGTATCAAGAAAAGAGGAGTGGGAATCCTAGGGCATGGTGGGGGGTCTGTAGCAAGCAACAATCTGGATTGCGGTTTTGCCCAGAGTTAGTTGAACTTGGATAATCTCGAATGCATTATGCTGAGCAACTAGCTTGGAGGTGTGGAAATCCTTAATGAATATGGACACTCCTCCAGCTTTAGTGTTTTGGTCCGGATTTGGTGGCCGAAAGGTGTGGTATGAATTATAGCCTGGTAATGCAGGGGTACCCTCTGGAGCTTTGAACCAGGTCTCTGTCACTGCACAGATGTCGATGTTCTCCATTTTAAGGAGTGCCTCCAGTGAGTACATTTTGAGGTTTAGACTTCTAGCATTGAGTAGCATTACCCTTAGATTTTGCTTGCTTGTACCTGTTACGGTGGTGAATTTGTCATTTGAACCTTGCCTAAGAAAGGCACTCTAGGGGTGGAAAGAGCCTTAGCCAGTATCTGAAATCTCAAGGGCGACAGGTGCAGGCCATCTCTGGCAAAGCAGCGTGGTCTGTCAATCATGTCATCCCAGGCAGACAAATACTGGATTTGCTTAGAATGACACCAGAAGCTAAGACAATTGTTGAAGTCAATCATTTTGTCCTTGTACTGTGGTATCATTCTGGGTGATGGCAGGATGCTACTCAGGGCTAGGGTCATACCTGCCTGGGCTACAAGATCGGAGAGCTCCACCATGTCTCTTTTCATGTAGTGCAGGGAGGTACGTCTCAGGTCATTCACACCAACATGGACAATGACAGAGTCATATTTGTACTTATTGTGGAGTAACCTGAGTGCGTGCATTATGTGGCAGATACTGGCACCCAACAGACAGCTGACAGTAACTTTCTCTTTGTTTAGCCTGGTGAGTGGAACATCAGTGTGCCTGACTATAGAGTCACCTATGACTAGAGTGTTGGGTACATTGTTATGCCTTATGGGCTGTAGCTGAGTGGCACACTGAGTATGTGGGCTATGTGTCATTTGGGTTGTGTTGGGTGTGGAGGTTGCTTGCATTTCTGATTTGGAGGTCTCGGTTGTTTGGGCAGATTTTTACTGAGAGCCTCCACGAATGTAGATGTGTGTTTTGTGCTTCTGTGTGTGTGTTTTGGTGGTGTAGGTTTTGAGGGACTATGTGATGAGTGCGGTGCGGTGCAAGTGTCTACCTTCTCCTCTTGACTGTCTAGTCCAGTCTTCGGTGAAGAGAGCTTTGCTTCTAGTTTGCCTATATAAGTGCATCTCTTACAGGTCGTAGTGTTGGGTGGTAGGAGGAGAGGGTTGTCCGTGTACATGAGGCAATTGCTGCATTGCCCCAAGATGCCCAGATTCATCAGGTAGACGGGAGAAAACACAGGGAGCAGACCTTTAGACATGCCTGGATAGGTGCTTATTTATTAAGTACTAAAAACTGTTCTCCTCTAGACAAGTGAGGAATGTTGAGTGCTGTAGTAATTTGTAGCTTATTTAGTGCTTACAACGAGTTCTGAACAAGTGCTGAGCTCAAAGAAACAGATTTGAGTGCTAAAACTAAAAAGCTGGCTAGTTGCAAGGGAAAATTTGAAGAGCAGACTTTATGGCACAAGGAATAGTTTTACCCTAGTTAAGTGTGTGTGTGTCGGGGGGTCTCCGGAGCTTACAAACAGTCCTGGATACAGCAAATCTATATCTGGACAAGCCTTGTTACAGGAAAGGGGGGAAGCAAGCTTAGAATTTTTTTTTCAGTAAATTTTTTTTCCAGTAAAGTGGAAATGGAGAAAGCTGGAACAGAAGTTAATTCAAGGTTAAGAATCTGGGTGGGTCAGCCTTCACAAATGTTCTCTATTAGATTGAATGAATTAATGACACTAAACTGGGAGGAGTGTCACATATCAAATATACAGTATGGGTGGGCAACTGCAGAGCCACCAAGTATAAGAACACCACAACACTAGGGAGAGTGGATGGGGAAACTATTACAGTTCCTAGCTGTAGCCACTAAATGAAAGTTTTAAACAGATCAAGGAGCAAGCAGACTCTAGAGAATGGTTTTAACTTTAAACAGACTAGATTAGAACACAAAAACCTGAAAAAAATCAAAAATGCACAGAAAAGCTCGGATAGAGCACTCACCAACAGAAAATACAACTCTCAGTATGAAAAAGCAGTTTACAGTTAAGTAATTCAGTAAACATGCAATTACAGTAATGAAACAGTATCTAGCAATGAAAAATACAGTTAAAACAATATAAAACAGTACATAAATGCAGTGAAACAGTAAAAAAAGCTTTATAACAGTGAAAAATGTAGTAATTAACAGTATAGCACAATTATAAGCATTTCAGTGGTGCAGTTCAGTGAAATAAGTGTAAGAAATAACTTATCCTGCTCTTGGAATCTTACAGAATTTCCGCTTAGTTTCAGTAATGAAATACCATCCACAGCCTGATAAATACAAGCACAACCTTTTCTAGACACAGGGTTTATATACTAGTAAGGATGGAAGAGTTAGAAGATCAAATTACTACTCAGCCCCTGCTATTACCCAATCACTCATAATACAGAAGGTCAGGAGGCCCTGTTACTCTCAATAATAATGAAGACAGACAATCTGCAGAAAATGGCTGCCAAAAACACAGGAAACTCAAACAAAACTACCAGGCCTAGACAACAGCACACCTCTATCAAGATTATGCCACCTGAGCAGAACACAGAAACCTCACTTTAAAAGCATAGAAAGAAAACTCACAAAGAGAAAATACAAGTTTCAGTATGAAAAAGCAGTTTACAATTCAGTAATTAAATAAAAATTAAATTATAGTAATGCACACTATTACAGTTCCTAGCTGTAGCCACTAAATGAAAGTTTTAAACAGATCAAGGAGCAAGCAGATTCTAGAGAATGCTTTTAACTGTAAACAGACTAGATTAGAACACAGAAACCTCAAACAATCTAAAATGCACAGAAAAGCTCGGACAGAGCACTCACAAACAGAAAACACAACTCTCAGTATGAAAAAGCAGTTTACACTTAAGTAATTCAGTAAACATGCAATTAGGTTCATAGGTTGGTACTAAGCTATCGACCCTAGGGCCTATACAAGCCTAGCCATAACAATTCCCTGGCTATTTCTTCCCATACTATTTACTTCCCTAGAGTAATGAAACAGTATCTAGCAATGAAAAATACAGTTAAAACAGTATAAAACAGTACATAAATGCAGTGAAACAGTAAAAATAGCTTTATAACAGTGCAAAATGTAGTAGATTAACAGTATAGCACAATTATAAGCGTTTCAGAAGTGCAGTTCAGTGAAATAAGTGTAAGAAATAACTTATCCTGCTCTTGGAATCTTAAGGAATTTCCGCTTAGTTTCAGTAATGAAATACCATCCACAGCCTGATAAATACCTTCCCCAACTATAACCTCCAGTGCTCTAGGATTGAGTTAGGCTTTCCCCACTGTACTTAGTGTTTTAGCAATCACTTGTAGCTCACTCTTTGTATTTTGGTACAGTCCACTTTTACCCCAATAAACATTGTATTCCAGCCTTCCCTTACCTGTGCTTTCTTATTTCTTTACTGCTAAACTTTCAATTCCACTGATTGTTCCTGTTGACTTCCTCCTCTCTCAGCTCTGCCCGCTCCCCTACCCCTAACATATACATTTACAGCTCTCTAACCACTGCCACATAAAACCCACCTATCACACTAAGTCCCTCCCTCCCTCCACACCCTATCCCTATCCTAGGCCTATTGTCTTGCACCCATCCACTGTCCACTGCTTGACTCATCCTCCACCCTGCAACATCCCTGTCTATACATCCTCAGACAAACCATTGTAACTACACCTCTCATACTTATTAACTGTCTCTCTTCCTACATATCCCCCTGACTTAACTCGCATCTATCACCTATCATGCAAACAAAAGCTGCTTATGCTCTACTACCCTTATTTCAAAGCCTAATCCTCTTCTACCTACTCTACCTTACTAGTCTCCCACAGTTGCAGCACTCTCCTCCCTTTCAGTTTACATTAAAAAAGACTCTCCATCCACAACCCAAGCCTCCTCCCACCTCTATAAACATAATGAATCTTTTCTATTTCAAAAGAAGCTCTTCCTTACTCCTAGTAAACCACTTCCCATACCCACCAAACTAACCTCATTAGGTTCCAACATCCACACCTATGACCCATTAGAACATAGATACATATCCATTCTCTACTCAAAATTAGTCAGCCTCCTCCTCCGCTCTGGAGAAATACACTCTAACCCAGGACCTTCACACAACTCCACCTCCAAACCAAATTCACTTAGCTCTCCCCTCCCCCACAAATCTCTCCTCCTTGCTACACTTAATGCCAGGAGCCTTTGTAATAAAAATACCTGCCTTTCGTGCCTGGATCTCCCATAACAAAACTGATATTCTCTCTTATCACAGAAACCTGGCTAAAACCACACATAAAAGATACCAAAATTACGCCCCCTAACTATAAAATTATAAGAAGTGGCAGATCTCAAAAGAAAGGTGGAGGAGTAGCCTTACTCTTCTACTCCTCCTTAACCGTGGCACCCTATACTAAGAACATACCCTCATTTGACACGGCCGAGCTAACCCGCGCCCTTCTCAAAGTAAACAACAATAAAACTTTATGCATTGCCACCCTGTACATACCACCTGGTAACAATATCCCTATTCTGGAAGATATTCTTGCCTGGTTCACCTCCAACAAACAATGAGACAATAATCCTAGGCGATGTCAACATTAAATGGTCTTCTATTGACTCATCTACTCCTTCTCAAAGCATCAACCTATATCAATTCACACAGCTAACCAAAACCTCTACTAGACCAAATAAAGATTACACCACAGGTAGCATCCTTGACTGGATACTAGTCTCTCACCCAAACCGAATTTCTGATAGTGGTACTCTCCCTGACCCCCTTAGTGACCATCTCCCTGCCTACATATGCCATTCCCCTTCCACCCTCCTCCTTCAGCACAAACACATTACCACCTACAACATGCAACACTTCAACCCCCTACTTTTCTTTAATGCCTTAAAACAGATACACTGGAGCCCTCTAAATTCTCTCCCTTTAGATGCCACTGTCAAACTTTTCAATAGAATTTTCACTGATATACTTAACCACTTTGCCCCCGTAGAACCAAAAGACTCAAATCCAAAACAGCCCCCTGGCTAACCAAAGACACAAAACTACTTATGCATTGTCGAGATAAAACCTGGAAATACGATCAAAAATGCAAAACTCCCAACTCTCTTGCCAAATACAAACAACTGCGAAATCAAGTAAAAAAAACAAATAGCCACTGATTGTAAATCCTACTACCTTAAACTTCAAAATAATCATAAAACCAACCCCCAAAAATTTTGGAATAGTACTGCAACAATACTATCCCCAGGTAAAAAAAAAGAGAACCCTTGCCCTGACCCAGACCCACCTGACCTCTACCTAGCTATCCAATTCAATTCCTTTTTCATTGACTCCACAGGCAAACTCACCTCCTCTTTCCCTAACAATACCCCCCCCCAACATAACTGAAACCAAAAATTAAACACCTAATAACTCTGAGTCCTCCCCATTTACTCTCAAATCCATTCCTACCTAGACTATAAAAAAGCTCCTACTAAAGTTAAAACCTTGCTCTAATGCCTCAGATGACATTCCATCCAACTTTCATAAACCAGCTACTGATGGCATAACCCTTCCAATCAGCATCCTAATCAATCGCTCCATTCAGGAGTCCTACATACTGCACCTCTGGAAAAAAGCCTTCATCATCTCCCTCCACAAAGGAGGCAAAAACTGCTCAATCTCCAACTTTCGCCCTATTGCTATTCTATCCCCTATCTCTAAGATACTCGAAAAATGTATTCACCTCCAACTACTACCCTACCTACAGGACAACCAACTACTAACTCCTACCCAACATGGGGTTAAACCAGGACATAGCACCACCACTGCCCTTCTTTCCTTCCTCAAAATCATCAACTCTGCTCGCGACTCTGGGAACATAGCTTCTACCGTCCTCCTCGACTTATCCAAAGCTTTCAACATTGTCTTACATGAGCTTCTGCTTTCTAAACTCTCCCATCTTAATCTCTCCTCCTCTTCTATCAAATGGTTCACCAGCTATCTTTCAGCCAGGGAACAAGCTGTAAAATGGAACTATTGTACTTCCTCTTTCCTTCACACCCCAACAGGTGTACCAAAAGGCTCTATTTTGGGTCCCTTACTATTTAACATTTTCATCAATGATTTCCACCAAAAGATCCCCAATGCTAAACTGGTACAATACACAGAAGATTCCACTAGCATCTACTCTGCCAAAACTCTTCCCTTATTAATAAGCCTTACTCAAGAGGCCTTCTCCTCCACTGAGTCCTGGATGCTTGACAATCATCTAGCCCTAAGTGCCTCCAAATCCAAAATAATGATCTTTACCCCTTCTAGACATACTGCTGTTGACAAAGCATCCTTCTCTATACTCAATCTAAACAAAATCTATTGAAATAGTTCCCCATACAAAACTTCTGCATGTCCTTATCGATAACCAGCTAAAGTTTGGCATCCACTTACAAACCAATATTAAAAAAACTCATCAAAAACTTGGAATGCTTTATCAACACAGACGCTACCTTTCTCTATCTTCTAGACACCTCCTATCTACCACCTACCTTCTAGCCTCCCTTTTGTATGGAGCACCACTACTCACTAATCTCCAATCAACCCTAAAATCTAAACTTTCCTCATGCTATAATAAAATTTCCAAGTTTGCCACAGGATTCAAATCCTCCACTCATCATTGTAACTCTCTCCACGCTCAAAATTTGTTGGAACTCCCAGGCTACCTAAATTTCATTCAACTAAAAACAGCACACAAGTTGATTTTTAAACCTTCTAACTGTCCATCACTCTCCTCTTCTCTAAAACTCCACCAGCCACACAAAACACTTAGACCCACAAATCAGAACCTCTTGGAACTTTACAAGCCTTCACATGCACCAAGGCAACTTCTACTATCATTCTCGCTTGCTAGATTATGGAACTCTCTTCCTCCTCACATTAGAACTACCCAGAACCTCGCTTCCTTTAAAACCCTACTCCACTCTCACCTCTCCTCCCTCTGGGAGTGCTCCTGTACCCATCCTACCTGATTCCTGATACCTATCCCTATTGTATCCTACTCACAATCTCTGCCACTGCTTCAATTCCTTTGTCTAAAATTCCTTTGTCTAAAAAATATGTTGTATTAAAATGAACATGAATTTATTGTTTTTGTAAATATCTTATAAGTGATAGACTCAGCTCATATATTTCAATGTGTTTATAATATTTTCTTGCTGTATATTGAATGTTAAATTACTGCTCTTATATGCTGTACTAATTCATTTTATATTGTCTTTCTGTCTAGAGCTTTTCTCCTCTGGCCTCCATTGAAAACAGGCTACCTTAGCCCAATGGACTTTCCCAGTTAACAAACTGAAATAAATAAAATGAGCTGATGAAATGGGACCGGGAGGAGTGTCCAAAATCAGATTTATAGTAGGGGCAGGCAACTCAAAAGCCACCAAGTTTTCTGGGTGGAAGGCAATCTCTGTCCTGCAATCCAAATGAATTCTTACTCTCTTCCCATTTTTTTTTTACCTTTCCCTCTCCAACTACTTGCTCCCAATACTGTGGTTCCTTTCCCAGTTTTCTCCAGTAAATTCCAGCTTCCTCTTGAACATTCTTTGTAGCCCTAATTGCGGTCATCCCTATCGGCAGAATCTTTCTCCATTCCCATGTTGGCATAGTTTGTAGAATACTTTCTATTTTATGAATAGTACAGAAGAGTATAGAGGCAAAGAGGTTGGCAAAGAAGAAGTGGGATTGTCAAAGAGATGAAGAAAGTAGACAGGAGTATAAGGAGATGAGGTGCATGGCAAAGAGAGAGGTGGCGAAGGCTAAGGATAAGGCATATGAAGAGTTGTATGAAAGGTTGGACACTAAGGAGGGAGAAAAGGACCTGTATCAATTGGCTAGACGGAGGGACCGAGCTAGGAAAGATGTGCAACAGGTAAAGGTGATAAAGGATAATGAGGGAAACATACTCACAAGCGAGGAGAGTGTGTTGAGGAGATGGAAAGAGTACTTTGAGGGGTTGATGAATGAAGAGAATGAGAGGGAGAGAAGGTTGGATGATGTAGGGATAGTGAATCATAAAGTACAATGGATTAGCAAGGAGGAAGTAAGGATAGCTATGAAGAGAATGAAGAATGGAAAAGCTGTTGGCCCATATGACATACCTGTGGAAGCATGGAAGTGTTTAGGTGAAATGGCAGTGGAGTTTTTAACCAGATTGTTTAATGAAATCTTAGAAAGTGAGAGGATGCCTGAGGAATGGAGAAAAAGTGTTTTGGTACTGATTTTTAAGAATAAGGGTGATGTGCAGAGCTGCAGTAACTACAGAGGGATTAAACTGATCAGTCACAGCATGAAGTTATGGGAAAGAGTAGTGGAAGCTAGGTTAAGAAGGGACGTGATGATTAGTGAACAGCAGTATGGTTTAATGCGGGGAAAGAGCACTACAGATGCAATGTTTTCTCTGAGAGTGTTGATGGGGAAGTACAGAGAATGTCAGAAGGAGTTGCATTGTGTTTTTGTAGACTTAGAGAAAGCATATGACAGGGTGCCTAGAGAGGAGTTGTGGTATTGTATGAAGAAGTCAGGAGTGTCAGAGAAGTATGTAAGAGTGGTACAGGACATGTACGAGGGTAGTGTGACAGCGGTGATGTCTGCGGTGGGCGTGACGGATGCGTTTAAGGTGGAGGTGGGGTTACATCAAGGATCAGCTCTGAGCCCTTTCTTAATTGCAATGGTGATGGACAGGTTGACAGACGAGATAAGACAGAAGTCCCCATGGACTATGATGTTTGCAGATGACATTGTGTTCTGTAGTGAGAGTAGGGAACAGGTGGAGGAGACCCTGGAGAGATGGAGATATGCTCTAGAGAGAAGAGGAATGAAGGTCAGCAGGACTAAGACAGAATATATGTGTGTGAATGAGAGGGAGGATAGAAGAATGGTGAGGATGCAAGGAATAGAGGTGGCGAAGGTGGATGAGTTTAAATACTTGGGGTCAATAGTTCATAGTAACGGTGAGTGTGGAAGAGAGGTGAAGAAGAGAGTACAGGCAGGATGGAGTGGGTGGAGAAGAATGTCAGGAGTGATTTGTGACAGACGAGTACCTGTAAGAGTGAAAGGGAAGGTCTGCAAGAGGGTAGTGAGACCAGCTATGTTATAAGGGTTGGAGACAGTGGCATTGACAAAAAGGCAGGTGTTTGAGCTGGATGTGGCAGAGTTAAAGATGTGAAGATTTGCACTGGGTGTAACGAGGGTGGACAGGATTAGGAATAAGTATATTAGAGGGTCAGCCCAAATTGGAAGGTTTGGAGACAAAGCCAGAGGCGCAAGATTACGTTGGTTTGTACATGTGCAAAGGAGGGATGCTGAGTATATTGGGAAAAAGATGCTAAGGATGAAGCTACCAGGTAACAGGAAAAGAGGAAGGCCTAAGATAAGGTTTATGGATGTGGTGAGAGAGGACATGCAGGTGGTTGGTGTGACAGAGCAAGATGCAGAGGACAGGAAGAAATGGAAACAGGTGATCCGCTGTGGCGACCCCTAGCGGGAACAGCCGAAAGAAGATGATGAATATTCTGCATGGTTATTGTTATTCTCCTTACGGATATGCAACCAAAATCCCAATCTACTTATTTCTTGAGCTTCCCCAGTTTCATCATCATCATAATCATCCCTTTCTACTTTGAATTATAATTTTCTGCTTGTGCAATGTATAGCAGCCTTAATTGTGTAGCTCTGAAATATCCCTTCAACTCAGCTAACAAATGCACAAATAAAAATGAAATACATTAGGGTAAGTCTATTCAGAAGCTGGAAAAGTGCATCTGATGCCTTGTTCTTCACTACTGTAACTGCTCGCATAGCTTCTTTGTTAGCCAACCAGTAATCCTTCTTAGTCTGATCAGTCTTTTCTACCTCCCACTTTTTCCTTCATTCTTTTCTTTTAATGACTTCCTGGATTACTGCATTCCACCACCAGTTTTCCTTATGTACCTTATTTCCACACCCGGTTCAGCGACATATCTGTTCTACAGTCCTTGCACATGCTGTTTTGAGGTGCTGCCATTCTTCTTCAACTGCACATATTTCCTCTACTTCTTGAGGTGGTTGAGCCCTAATTATTTCCTTGACTGGTGACAAAGCATATGAATTCGACTTCCAGGTTTTCAGCCTTGTCACTGTTCACCTTAGAGACTTCTCCGACCACGACTTTTAGCTGAATGTAGCAACCAGTTGTTCACGCGGTGGATTGACTGTTTCAATAGGGATGATTTTGTAATCACCAATTCTGTCACAATATAAAAACATAACTTTTTTGAATCCCTCATACTCTCTAACAATTCTGTTTGATAAGAAAAAATAAGTATACATCACTTCCTGGCATTGACTTGCACTGGATCTGGACAGCAACCTACATCAAAAGCAATTACAAAGTCAGTAATATGAGGCAATGAAAATCTGAAAATGATGACAACAGTTCTTTAACAAATTCTGAAAGCCGTGTTACATACATAATATCCAAGTGCAAAAAGGCCAGTTACTTGCCAAGACACAAATCAGAATGTTTGCGTCAATCTGTAAATAACAGCATGCTAGAATCACGGTTTTAATGACAATACTACTAAAAATAAATACATACTCAGGAATACTGCTGTTTTGTACTTACGGCAAATGTCACTATATGGAAGGATAACTTTCCTTTTTGGAAGGTATATATAGTTTTATGTGTTTGCTGTGATATAAAAAGATGTTCAAGGCACTTCAAAATTGATTTAGTTTCTTGTTTATTGAGTGCTGTTACGGAAGCAAGAAAGTATAGGAAAATGTGACATGGTTTCAGACAGATGAGAAGCAACATAAAAGGCCAGCCTGCCAAGCACCAATGTATGCATGTTAGTTGCAAGACAGAAACATATATTCAAAAGAACGGTCATGCCAAATACGTGACACTAAGAGCTTCTTACGGACTTACAAGATAACTGCAAAATGATCAACGGGTTAACTGGAACTCTCAGTGTGAAAACAAACTTTGGAATACGGACAGCAAAAGAAATTTATTAGGATAAAATTCAGTTACCGATTAGTTACTACACTACCTGGATGTCATCAAAGAAGAAATCTGTGGAAATTAAGAGAAAATCAATTACAAAAGGAAAAGATAACATTCTGGTGGGGAAGAGAGTTTACAGCTGTTCAGGTTTCATCCTCAGTACAGGTGATGGCTTCCAGTAATTTAGAAGAAGAAAAAACAATAAGATGCATTAAGAGGTGCTTAAAATAACTGAGACACTGGAAAAATGCATACCATAGAATGACAAAAGACTGGAAAGACTAGAAGCTTTAAGAAGCTATAGAGATGAGCTGATAGAACTGCAGAAATCAGAGGTTGAAATGAAGGAAAGTGACTGCATATGAACTTCTCAGTAAGAATTTATTCAAATATAACAGTACTAGAAGAGAGAGTACACTGAGAAAACCAGAATTTTTCTGCTGTACCAGAGAAACTGGAAGAAACTGACTGCATTCATTTTTTGAAAGTACAAATAAGCAACTGGACTGGTACTCCAAAGCAGGATTTGTTAAATGAAAGGGCACATCATGTGTCTGCTCCAAACATAGCCATGAGAAAGAAGCCAGGATCCATAACAGTAAAGATACAATCTTCTGACAATCAAATGAGGAAACCAGAGAGTTCATGGAAAATGATTATTCACTGTTCACCAGGCAGAAGAAAAGCAAGTATATCCATGCAATCACAGTGTGAGATTCAAGTTGTTATATCCAACTGTCTATATAGAATTTCTTTCTTTCTACAGGGGCAAGACATTTTTGGATACAAAAAAGACAACGGACGAAGTAAAATAGTTTACTCAGCAAAAAGTGAGCCCGAATACTGAAAGATATTCTGCTTCTCATTCTTCTGACAATGGTACAACCCATATACAGAAAGGACAGTTGTGTAAGAACTTACCATAACAGTAGCTGTCTAACTGATCATTGTTGCAGTATTACAAAAACCTGGGTTATCTCACTAAATTACATGGACATTCGGCCAGGGTACCAAAGCTAAAACCTTCCACAGGACCATATGTCCAATGTATGACTTAAGCTCACAGGTATAAGGGTACACAAGCAGATGTATGAGCATAAATCCGCAGACTAGAGGCCTGAGAGACATTTAAACTGGTCAGCTAAGATGGGGAGGCAGAAAGAGAGCGATACCCCTTAGTCCATGAGGGAAATAGGGAGAAGGTTCAGAAATGGGGAAAATAGGGGAAGAAATACTGCAACAGTGATCAGTAGGACATCTACTGTTATGGTAAGTTCTTACATAACTGTACTATATCCATCCTTAGATCATTGCTGCAGTATCCCCAAACAGTTGGGTGATTCCCAAAGCTTAAGAGGTGCTATGAGTGGATGGAAGGGAGAACTGTCTAGGAATCCAGAGAGGAATGACATGGTGAAGGCAGCTCTGGATCTAGAAAAGGCATCCACTCCATAATGGCTCACTAAAGAAGGCAAATGTCCAGGATCTTATCCAGGTAGAATCTGAGCTGTCTATGAACGTCCAGGGAAATGTAGAATTCTTTCTCCCTTAATTTGTGGATTAGGGAAGAATGTTGGGAGATTCACGGCCTGACCGAGTGATAATATATTTACTATGTTTGGTACAAAGGAGGGATTGGTCCTTAAAGACACTCTGTCCTTATGAAAAGTAAGGATGAGAGGCATTGCCATAAAGGCCTGTATTTAGAAGACTCATTTGGCAGAAGTTAGAACTACCAGAAGAGTTTTAAAAAGTGCAAAATTTGAGAGGTGCAAACACTGCTGGTTCGAAAGGAGGGAGAGTGAGTTTCTCCAGCACAAAGTTGAAGTCCCAATCACAGGGGAGAGCTCTCCTTGGAAGTTTCAAATAAAGTACACCATTTAAGAACTTTTACCATTTAAGAATTTTTTTTTTACCTCTAGTATAGTCAGAAGTGGTAGGCATGCAGGTATGGCTGAAAGGTGGGCCTTAACTGATGAATATGCTAGGCTTGACTGCAACAGCTCACACAAGTAACGGAGGAACATTGGGGTATTAGTCTGCAGTGGGTCCTGATATTTGCACTGACACCACATAGTGGTCTTTTCCATTTTGCTATGCAAGATTTTCCTGCAGCAGGTTTCCTTGTCTCCTAAAGAACCTTAAGTATGTCCTTACAAAACAGGTGTCTAAAATGGATAAGAATCCTATCATACATACTGTCAAGCTGAGGGATGACAGGATGGGATGAAGCAATGAGCACTACTTCTGTGTAAGCAGGTCAACTGTGCAAGGAAGCTTGCGGAGATGGCCCTTAGCCGGGTAAAACAGAAAGGGAATGAGTGATGCCTTACCAATAGGAAGTCACTAGTAAAATATTTGGGCATTCCTTTTGGTTCTTTAGTAACACCCTGGGAATGCGGAGGAAGTGGAGGGCAGGCATACAAAAACATCCCTTTACAAGGAAATGACATTGTGTCCACTTTCCAAACTTGAGAACAAGAGGTCATGGTACAAAACAGTTGAAGTTTGTCGTTGGTGGAGGCAAAAATATTAATCTGTACCCCCTCCCCCCCCCATTTGTGGACTACGTCTAGGAAGATCTCCAAGTTCAGCATCCATTTGTGGGGATCTTCTACTGATCTTTTTAGAAATTCTGCCAGGACATCGTCCTGTGAAGGAATGCAAACTGCTTGGAGGGAAAGGTTTGCTTTTGTGAACTGCTTTCATGCCAAAATATCCAGTTTGGTAAGATCTGGCGCCCTCCATGCTTGTTTATGTACCACATAACAGTTGTATTGTCTGTGACTACCCTTAAGGCCTAGTTTGCAAGAATGGAAGATCTGCAGGGCATATAAAATTGCCCTCATTTCCTTCAGTTTTGTGTGCTCTTGCCTTAAGTGTGCAGGCCACTGTCCCTGAACCTTGAAGTCAACATGCCATCCATGCATCATCTAATGTGTCTGTGTGCAGCACCTGTAGTGCTGCCTGTGGTTTGAAGGAAGACCCGGATTAAGTTCTATCTGTGATATCCACCACAATATGTCCTTCTTTAGGAAAGGCAGGAGAGGAGCCTGCATGTTTAGGGTATGAGAGCTGGGACCAACTGGATACTTCTTATATGGAGTCTGGAAAAGGGAATCATGGGTATAGTTGCTGACATAAATCCAGAGCTCTGAGGATCTCCCTTGTGGCACAGGAGAGAATAAGTAGAAGTGAAAGGAAGTAACTAGTTAGGTGCTTCACTTTGTCTAGTGGCAGGAAGGCCTACATAAGTTTGGTGACTAGTCTGTTCATCAAGAAAACTAGATCATTTGTTGGTTTCTTTGTTTACTTTTTCAGAATGACTTTGAAACACAGAGCCTGAAGTACTTGCTGAAAAGGAGATTGTATTACCAGGTCATCCAAATAAGGAAATATCTGGATTGCCAGAGTTTTGCAGTTAGCTATTACTGGGGTGAGACACTAGGTGAAGATGGGGGCTGCAGAGAGTCCAAAAGGTAAAGCAAAGAACTGAAAGTGCAATTAGCCAGGAGAAAACCTCAGAAATTTTCTGTAGGCAGACTAAATACTATTGCGGAGCTTAGCATCCTTCAGGTTCAAAGGCTCCAGGAAGGCTTGAGGAAGTATGAATGGAAACAGAAAGTACAGTTGTGTACACTTACCATAAATGTAGATGTTTGAGTGTATTCACTGTTGCAGTCATTACATTTGGGTAATCTGCTGGCAGGTTGCCCTCAGTCGGCCATATACATGCAACTGTCACAACATAAACTTTACCTTCATCTAAAAGCAAATACACCACAAAGGCTGTAGAATATAGTGAAGGAATGAGAAGCTATAGAATAAAGGGGGATGGTGGGAGGGTAACCCGGACTGCAACAGTGAATAGACTCGAACATCTACATTTATGGCAAGTGTACATAACTGTACTATGTTCTTCGTGTTTCACTGTTACAGTCATTACATTTGGGTAGAATCCCAAAGCTATGGATGGGAGGCTGGAACTAAATAGCATTAGGAGCGGCTATAAAGGCCCTGCAGAACTGCAGTGGCAAAGCCTGCCCTGGACTTAGAGAAGAGAGGCAAATGATAATGCTTTGTGAAAGTATGAACAGAACTCCAAGTAGCAGCTTCTAGAATGTCTTTGGTTGGCACCCCTCTGAGAAAAACTGCTGAGGTAGATGCAGTCCTGGTGGAATGTGACCTAATGCCCTTGGGCACTGGTTTACCATGATGCAAATAGCAGAAACGAATACAGTGACTTATCCACTTTGACATAGTCTGCATTGAAATAGCCTTTCCATCTGATCCTGCAGCAAATGCCACCAGTAGCTGCTCAGACTTTCTTAGAGATTTGGTCCTGTTTAAGTAGAATCTTAGTTGTCTGTGTACGTCCAAGGAATGCAGAATCCACTCCCCCTTGTTCTGCGGATTTGGGTAAAAAGTTGGCAGGTGAATAGTTTGTTTAAGAGCCACAATGGATACCACCTTAGGCATAAAGGAAGGATTGGTCCTGAGGGACACCCTGCCTGGGTAAAATATAATAAAAGGCTCCACAGCCATGAGGGCCTGTAGTTCTGAAACCCTTCTTGCTGAAGTGATTGCCAGAAGGAAAGCTGTTTTCCAGGATAAAAACTTTAGATCTGCAGTAGCTGCTGGCTCAAATGGAGGCAGGGTGAGTTTTTCCACCACAAAATTGAGGTCTCATGCAGGAATTGGTGATCTTCTGGGAGGCCTTAAATTTTTGGCCCCTCTAAGATACTGTTTGAGCAGAGGTAGTAGATGAGGTATTTGAGGCAAGTACCAAGGAAGGAGTTGAGACATATTCCTTAGGATTGGGCACCAGTGCTGGTGAAGCCAGTCCGGGGCAATTAGAATCATTTTTGTTTTTTCCTGTCTGACCTTTAGTAGGACCTTGGGATGAAGAGGCAGAGGAGGAAAGGCGTACACTGATAGGTTTTTCCAACTGAAGGATAGGGCATCCACTTTCCATGTTTGTCTGTGATGTGATAAGTCCTTGTGCAGAATTTGTCCAGTTGATAATTCTGGGGAGAGGCAAATAGATCTATGTCCGGGCTCCCCCATGTCTTTTTTATCATGCTGAAGACTTGTGGATCCAGTTTCCACTCGTGATGGTCCATAAGATTTCTGCTTAGGTCGTCTGCTAGAGTATTTTGTTTTACTGACAGGAATTGAGCTTGAAGATGTTCTTGGTAAGTCAAGGCTGTGTCCCACAATGCCATGGCTAGTTTGCAAATGGGGTAGGAATGTGTGCCCCCCTGCTTGTTTATGTACCACATAACCGTGGTGTTGTCTGTCTTTATCAGTAGTTGTCCTGGATGAAGTAAGTCCTTGAAGGCTGTCAGGGCATTCTGAACAGCTAACATGTCTTTCTGGTTGATATGCAGATGAATTTGTTTTGGGCTCAATATGCCCTGAATGCATCTCCCCGCCAGGTGGGCCCCCCAAGCATAGTCTGATGTGTCTGTAGTTAGGGTTTGGTTGGCAGGAGGTAGAGTGAAAGACCGTCCCATGTTCTGGTGACATGTCTCTGCCCACCAAAGAAACTCCTGTTGTAGTTAGGGAATGAGAAGAATCATTGTTTCCAGACTGTGACAATGTTGACTCCATAAACTTTTTAGGTACCACTGTAGTTTCCTCTTATGCAGTCTTGCATATGGAATCAGTAGAATGCAGGATGCCATGAACCCCAAAGCCTGCAGAATTAGTCTTGCATATAACTGGGTTTTTGTTGCCATCTGTTTGAAGTAAATAGTCAGTTGCCTTTGTTTGTCTGGCGTAAGGTAAGCCATCTGGGCAGTTGCATTCAAGTTTGCACCCAGGAATGTAATCTTTTGAGAGGGTATCAGTTGTGATTTCTTTTCGGTTACTGCGTACCCTAGGCATGTTAGAAGCCTTTTCACAAATGCCAGATGTTGAAGAAGAATGTCCTTGTTTTCTGCTTAAATGAGACAGTCGTCCAAGTAAGGATAGATTTGTATACTTCTTTGTCTGCAAAATGTAATTACTGGTGCCAGGCACTTTGTAAAGGCCCTGGGCGCAGTAGATAAGCCAAAGGGCAGTGCAGAGAATTGGTAATGCATAAAACCAGCCTTGAAGCGGAGGCATCTTCTGCACGATTCCCTTATTGGGATATGCAGGTATGCCTCTTAAGTCTAGAGTCACTAGCCAAGCGTTCTTGCCCAGCATGGGCAGAAACTGCTGCAAAGTTAGCATTTTGAATTTTGGTATGTCCAAGAATGTGTTCAAAATCGATAAATCCATTATTGGGCATCAGGCATGGTCTTTTCTGGGTACCAAGAAGAGTCTTGAGTAAAACCCTTGTCATTTTTCCTGTTATGGTACTGGCTGAACAGCCCCCATATCCATGAGGGACGTAACTTGTTTCTGTGCCTCTGCCCACTGATTTTGTGGCAGTTCTGGCCAACCGTTTGGAATTGGCAAGGTATGGAAATGAAATCTGTATCCCTGGGATACTATGTTTAATGCCCACTTGTCCTGGGTTATTAACTGCCAATTTTGAGCATGAAGTGCTAGTTTTCCCCCTAAGGGGGCTGCCAAAAGATAAGTGCTTGGTGATGACAGAGGGAAGTCACTGAGACTGTTTACTGTAGGGTTGTGCTTTATTTCCTCCAGATTTGGAGGTCGAGGCACCCCATTGCTTTGACCTGTAAGAATCCAGTGATTGGTATCTGGAGCCTTTTGAGCGCCTGGGTTTGCCCCATGAAGCACAGGAAAGGACCAATTTTTTGTAGGCCAGTGTCTACTGAATCTTGGTGGCTGCACTTGTAAGAAGTCTTTTACAGTTTGCATAGACATAGCTTTGTTTTCCATTTTCTTTAAAACCTCTTCTGCCTTATTACCAAACAAACAGAGTATCATGCTGTAAAGGTGCATCCAACAATTTAGCTTTAACATGATCAGGCAAATTTTGCTCCTTGAGCCAGGCATGCCTTCTAATTACAGATCCAGTAACTGCGGCCCTGCAGAAGGCCTCCAATGAATCAAAACCACACTGCAAAGTATGCTTTCCAACCTGTTCTGCTGCATGCAATAATTCCTGTAATTCTTTATTTTCCACACATTCAGAAATCACCATCATTTTCTGTTTCAATAATCCCATAACATGCTGTTGATATTTAAGCATATGAAACTGGCAGTTTAAGGCCCTAATTGCCAAGGTTGCAGACGTATAAACCTTCTTTCCCCATCTATCCAGCGCCCTGGAATCTCCATCAGAGGGGGTAGGATTCTTAGCTGTTGAGGCCTTTACACCTTTGGGACCCTGTGAGATAGTTTCAGGGTCAGCAGCAGGGTTTTTGAATAAAAATTTGTGTGAGTCAGGAACCCTGTAATATCTATCTGGCTTGCTAGGAGCCGGAGGTAGGGAATCTGGAGTCATGCTTGATTCCGAAAACACATCATCAACAATGTCTAATACAGGAGGTATGGCCAAAGGCCTATGCTGAGGAAGAAGAAGGAAATCCCTAAGCCTCTTTTTTGATTCTGAGAAATCTTAACTCTCCCAATGAAATTGTTCCCTCAAAGTATGCAAGGTTTCTCCAAAGGAATAATCTTCAGGAGGAGATGCAGATGGGATGGATTCCTCTGCATCTGAATCCTCATAGGGTGGTATAGAAAATTCCTGATCAGAAGAGGAATCAGAAGAAATAGAAACCTGATCTGAAGAATCATAATCAGTGTCTTGCCTAGGCCTCTTATCGGGAGGGGGGGTTGGGAACCTCTGATCAAGGTAATCAAGTCTTTGGCCATTTTGATCATCTGCTTTTTGGGCATAGAGGCCTGAGCACGTAGCTCATGCATCGATTTTTTAGCCTTAGAAGTTGCTTTTGTCTTTGAGGCGGACGTTGGTTTTATATAGAAATGCTGAGGCCTGAAGGCACCCTCAGAAGCCGGTGCCTGCTCAGCGGCTCCAGACCCATTCGAGGGAGAGACATCCGCGGGTACAATACTTTGAGAATCTTGCGGCGTGCCGGACACCACATGGGTCTCGGTAGAGGCCTGCGACTGGAAAGTAGCGGGTATTAGGGACTGCAAAAGCGCTTCACTGAGTACCGGCAAACCGGTAACTGGCTTAGGAGAAGCTTCGTCGTCGGTTTTTGACCTCGACGGTCTGTCTCTGTCCTTTTCTTTGCGTTTTTTGTGAACTCCGGTAGTCGGATTGCTATCCGACGACATTTCAGGGTAGTTAAATCTGTTTCCAAAATATTTTGAAGCAAAGATATAACGACGTTTAATAGTGCGTTGGTTAAATCTAGCACAAAACCAACAGCAAGGCATGTTATGATCTGGGCCTAGGCAAGGAATACAGTACAAATGAAAATCCTTATGAGGTATTTGCTTCCCACAAGTAATGCAATTATTAACTTTTACTGACATCGGCATGGAGCAAGAAAAAGTTTCCCCAACAGGGTACTTAGCTTTAATTGAAGACTTCGGTTCTGAAACTCGAATTCGAAAATTTCAATAGTCGGCCGACAAGCACTTGCGAACTGCTTCTGCTTCGGGCACCGCGCGGCAAGAAAGACTGAAGAAAATGGCGTCGGCTGCCTGTTTTATACCCCTGACGACCTGACTCATGGAAGAGGAGACAGCAACTGACGCAGGACCCAAGACTTTTATATTCAGGCCGACTGAGGGCAACCTGCCAGCAGATTATCCAAATGTAATGACTGCAACAGTGAAACACGAAGAACATCTTTCCAAGTCATTTGGTATCCCTTTTGGATGACTGAAAGCACAAATTTGTCTGAAGTGATGAGCAGCCATTTTTTAGGGAAGAGTTTACCCTTTTAGATGGGGAAAGGAAGAACTGAGGGGTAAGGAAGAGGATAGGGTGCAGTCAGGCAGACTTGTGTAGGTAAGGAGGCCTCCCAGAACTAGATTCTCTGTCTGGTTTGTCCTGTAATCTTTTCCTAGAAAGTTTCTTGGCCTTATAGGAAAACTTGGTTTCCTTCCAAGTGAAGGAAGTGGGTTCTGAAAGTAACCATTTGAAATGTCAAGACCTGCTACACTGAGTCCCAAAATGGGGAGACTGAATGGCCAAAAATAAGTCCAAGTTTGCCATTTCCCAAAATATTCCCTTTCTCTAAGGTACAGCAATCTCCGAGTTAGTGTATATAAGTTTGGGGAGTGTGGGGGGGCTTGCCTCCCTGCAAAAAAAGAAGTTTAAAGGAGAAGAGTGATGTTAGAGATTTTCTCTTTTCATGTAGCTTCAGCCCTTTTTTTTTTTTTTAGGGGGGAGCATTTTGAGTCTCAACATTTTAACAGAGATCTGGGTTTTGTGAAGTAATTCCTCTGGTATCTTGGTACAGAACTAACACAGATCTGTCTGCAGTCCTTCATAATTTTACATTGTTCCTGCAATTACTTGAAAAGGGTGGCCTACATCTACGCCAAGCAAAAGATCCCTATTTAAGGGAGGGTCTGTGAGTTTAGCCTTAATATCTTCTGGGACAGGCTGAGAACATAACCATGCAAACATCCTAAGCACAGAACCTGAAGCAGCTGCCCTAGATGAGGCATTCACTGCATCATAGCTGAATTTGCTGTGCCTACCTACTTGGGTAACCTGAGCCACCAAGGATAAGCCCTTTTGTTCAGTGGTAGATTCCTCAGGTGAGGACAATGCTTTATTCAAATAGGGGAGGACAGACAAATATTAAGTCATTTGAGTCTGATATTTCAGAGTTCTAAAGCCCAGAGTGAAAGACATGTAGATCTTTTTCTTCAGCTCCTCCACGGCCCCGCCTCCTTTACCTGAAAGAAAAGCACTGGCAGTAACGAGCAATTTAGAAAGCTTATCTACTGATATGGAAAACACAGAGGGGTTTGCCACAGGATTTTTGTACAGAAAATTTCAGTCCTCGGGTACCTTGTAAAACCTGTCAGGCCTTTTTGGTGCAGGTGGTTGGGAGTCTGGTGCGGTGGAAGTGGATGTACAAGCATTCAGGAAAGCCACCAGTACAGGGAAAACAGGAGCAGGGGTACCTACTTCTAACAGCTTATAGTATCGCTGTTGCACTTTAGAAACCTGTTTAGATTCTCATTCAAAAATGCTTCTTTATATTAATAGCCTCCCCAAAATAAGCTAATTCATCAAGGAAATCAGGAGAAAAGGATTCTTCACCATCAGATGCTACTTGACCTGGTGAATGGATTTGAGATAAACAGGCTAAAGTGGGCTCATCAGAGTCTGATTCATCCTTTTGTTCTTCTTAAGGTGTCTAATCGTCTCTTCTGCAAGGTGGATAAAGACAACATAGTAATAGCAAGCCCCTAAAAAGGACTGTGACCTGAGTGCCATATTCTCCTTAAATAGGACCTGCATAAAACCCATCCACTCCTTTTCTTTGGAAGTCTGGGGGGAAGGAACATTTTTTTCCTCAATGCAATGTCAGCTTTGAACACAGCCGGTCTGACCCCTGACAAACTTCCATAAGTGATCCAGCTATTTCCTCTCTAACAAGGATTTGAGGTACATCTTTGGGTCCTTCAGAAATGAAGCATGGCTACCCCTTCTCACCACTATTAGTAACTTGTCATTTTGGATGTACAAACCTCAGATGCCATACCAGCTTCCAGTGGGGTCAAGGCAGCAGGAATCGGAGCAAGTGTCGGGCATACTGCAGGTTCTGAGACCTGTGCTGGTACATCAGAATTTGACTGGGAAGTCACAACATCAGGCCTAGGCTTGAACTTTTTTATTCTGAACAGAAAGGATGTCAGGAGTGGAATGGTCCACCATCCTTGCTTGGGAAAGGCATTTAAAGGCTCTGAATTTCTGAGTATGAATTAAGAAATGAAAGTCCAGTTCAAAGGTCTTTGTAAGAAAGGACTGACAGATCATAAAGTTTTTTAGTAATGCTCTGCACTTTAACAGAAAAGGCACTGAGAGTGGAAATCCTTTAAGTAATCTGCCTACCACACTTGCACTCTGCTCTCCTAGCTGACATCTAATAGAGTAACAAACAGCAATACAACTGAGAAAAACAGAGGAAGGTGCCCCAATGGGGCACTTATCTGAACCACTGAAGGCCAACTGTACCAATAACCAAGTGTAGAACAGACTGACGGGTGCAAGACCTGCATTCAGATTGGCGGAGAGAGTCTGTGTTTTTATACTTATACATACTTGATGTACCCTTATGCCCATTGGCTTAGGTCATACATCGGACATACAGCTCTATGGAATGTTTTGGGACCCCGAGCAAATGTTCAGATTATTTGGTGAGATAATCCTACTGTTTGGAATACTACAACAATGATCTAAGGAAGGACATCTTGGCAGTAAAACATTTTCCAATGCTCCAAAGGAAAATAATTGTAAGATAGAAAAAAAAGCCCAGGAGCTGAATAAAAAAAAAAAAAAACAGGATAACCTTGAATTTAAACCAGAAACTGGGTTGGGTGGTCGAGATGAAGGCGGCCAGCTAGAATCTGAAGGTAGAAAATAAACAAATGAACTGTAAAGTGTCGTTACCAAAACAGAAAGTTTGGACATGAGAACTATGCTTCAGTTGTTGTTGTCTTTCGGCTTTTCCCAGTTAGGGGTTGCCACAGCGGAACTCAAAGAAGGCATGCCCATTCACGCATGTCTTTCGGAACGTCACTCGACCCGCGGGGAGGACATGCAGACTCCACACTGAAGGCACCCCCCGCACACTAGCTGAGAATCAAACGGGAGAACCTCTAGCTGTGAGGCAACAAAGCTACCGCTGCACCCTTGAACTATGCTTCAGTAAGAAGCAGAAAGAAAAAAAAGACTGGAATTTTGTGGACTGTGTTAAACTGATGTTTATACGGCTAATGAAGAAAGTGAAGATGCAACCAAGTTAGTTATTTTTTTAGTAATGTATATAATAATTTTTTTAAAATGCATATTGCATTGTAAAGTAGTTCTGCATAAAATGCAGAAATATTTTAAATGTAAGGAGGGGAAGGAGTCTTATCAATGATTCCTCTTAATGCCAGTGACGTTAAAGTAGGAAAGTAACTATTTTTTTATTGTAATGGAGCTGGGGTTTATACTGTAACAAGATAAAGGCTAGATATAAGCAGTAGCATTTAAGATGTGCTATGTCATAAAACTGCAAAATAATTAGCTGGTCTTTTCTTATCTACCAGTACAGCTCTACAATGACATAATGGCTGTGTTCAGACACAACCAGTTAATCAGGGAATGACTAAACCATGAACTTTGACACATCTGCATAAGAAAACTAAAATTAGTACTTAATTTATTGTCACTGAATTGCTTGTTACATGTTTTAACTCTGATACATTGGAAGTAATGCAAACAGATCAATCACTTCAGTATGAATCACAATACAAAGTCAATCCATTTAATGGTAACCAGAGCACTCTTTCCCAAAGCTAAAAATTAGTTAACTGAAAGGATGTAATTTATTTTTCACTTACGAGAGGGGAGTTAAAATGGGAAAAAACAAACTATATAAATAAATAAATAAATAAAACGATGCACCAACAAATACAAACTACAAAGTCAACAAATCCATGTAGAGGACAGAGCTTCGGAGTCAAACCACTTAGAAACAGACACTGTAAATAAAATATAAGCGCTTTCATTTTACCATTCATTAAAACTTCCTCAGATACAGAAAACAATGATTACCCCCAGTTTAAATAATGAAAAAATCATATGGCCTGCTAATCATTGCCAATCATGGGATACATATTTAAAGTCATATGTTCCTTTAAACAAACAACCATAAAAATCCTCTTTATCTATATTTATATATATATATATATATATATATATATATATATATATATATATATATATATATGTGTATGTATGTATGTATGTATATATATATATATATATATATATATATATATATATATATATATATATATATACAGACACACACATATATATATATGTATATATATATATATATATATATATATATATATATATATATATAAGGAGCAGCACCAGCAAATGATGTAAATACAATATAAATACAATAACAACAATAATGACAGAAAACTACTCTTGTTTCCTAAAAAACAATAAAAATGGAGAGCAAGAAAGAAGTTGAATGTATTTCAAAACTCCATATTTTTAACATGTAAAAATACAAAAAAAAAATAGTAAAAATTTTTTAAACGTTAAATGTTCTACCTCTCCAATGATCTTAATTTCAAGATAGGGGCTATACTGACAGCATCATTAAGACCTGGGTACCTATAAGCCTCCAACCTCAACTGCCAAAGTAACTCCTTTTTTTACAGGTGAGTGGACCAGGGACCCCAGTGGATTTTTTCTACCTTTTCCAGAACACTAAACTTAAAACTGTGCTTTTGATGTTGTTCCAAATGCTTATATAGGGTGTTAGTAGTTTTCTTTTCTTCCTTATATCATATATGTGTTCATAAATACCATTATAAAGTTTTTGTTCGGTTTTACCTATATAAAAGGCCTCACAAAATTGACAGCGGGCTCCATATATCAACCCTGTAGTGTCACAGCTATATTTCCCTGGCAAAAAGAAATCCTTGTTCCTTACATTAATTCTATCACTCTCCAAAATGTATTTACATGTGTTACACCTACCACATTTTGACATTCTTGGGTGTAAGGTTACCTTTCCTGGTTTTCTTTCTAACATGTTCTTAAGGTTAAACCTTCTCCTATGTATGATGATAGGCTCTTCTTCCAAAACCCATAGCACATTACTCTTCTCTCTGAAAAAGTTCCAATTTTTACACAAAATCCAGTTAATTTTTTTTGGACTCTCTATACTGAAAGAGGTCACCATTGCACCTGTGTATATATCCTGTTTACCCATAGTGACCAGTGATACACTACTGTTATCCCTCTCTAATTGTAAAATAGGTTTAAAATGACCCATTTCTCTCTTAATAGAGACCTCCACTATGAGTTCCCGGACTATGATGGGGGGGGGGGGGGGTACCCTCTTCTGGTAAGCATAGTCATTAGCACATCACATTCCTTAAAAAAAGCCCTATCCAGGGTGCTCATACGCGCCGTCCTAACCAACTGTCCCTTAACGACCACCCTTTTCTGCTTACAGGGATGGGAGCTGGAAAAGTGGAATAACGTGTTTGAATACATAGGTTTTCGATGTACACTAGCAACATATTTTCCCCTAGCCCTGTGCTTCTCTATCAAAACATCTAGACAGGCCATCCATGGCCTATGTGTAAAAAACAAAAAATCTGTGATAATGTTAACATAATCAATAAATTCTAAGAGTTCAGTTTTCCCCTCATGCCAAATTATAAATATATCATCCAAGTATCGTAAATAAAATGTAATCAACCTCCTACATAATTGGTTAAAGATACGCTCAAACTCCCACTGAAGCATAACAATGTTAGCCAAGAGTGAACCCACAGGGTATCCCATCGCTACCCCCTCCTTTTGTTTATATATTTTGCCTTCAAAAATATAAAATTATTTTTTAAAACGATTTCCAATAGATCAATACATTTATTAATGCTCCCCTGATCCACTCCCCTCCTTTCCAAATATTCTTGTGTCCACTCTAATGCTACAACTTGAGGTATGACAATATATAAATCCTGGATGACAACAGTGACCATCAGGCCCGTTTCAGAGTAAGTGACTTCATTCATTTTGTACAAAAAATCCCACTAGTCCTTGCAAAGATGTTGCTCATCTCCTAATAATTGTTTGAACATGTGGTCAACATACTGGGCACAAGGCACGGTAATAGATCCCCTCCCGTCCACTACAGGTCTCATATGTAGATTTTTCCACTGATTTGTGGACTTTAGGTACTCCGAACATAGTTGGAGCCCTCGGGGCTACCATAGTGAGATACTTAAAATCATCCATTGTTATCCGTCCCTCTATAAACATGTCACTTAGCTGGTTATTAATACCTTGACAGGCTGTATTTAATTCTGAAATATTTGAAGCCTTGTATGCATTACTTTCCAATATCTGAAAAATATGCTCATCGTAGTCTGATTGTGCCATAATTACAATACCCCCCTCCCTTGTCCGGTTTCATAGCTCTTAACCCATTGTTTTGGATACAATGTCATCGTTATATTCATCCTTTCCCAACCCATTAATGTTTCTCCCTAGTATAGCTCGTAGAGCCAACTCACAGAGCTTCTCATAAAATGCCAGGGTGGGGTGAAGAGGGGGACTGTATAAACTAGAGACCTTAAGATTGTGTATCCTAGTCTGCATTTCATTAAACAAGATGTTAAAAGTTTAGTTCGCGTACAAATATTTTTAAGTCAATTAGTACCTTAATAAGATTTGCTGGCTTAGCCGGAACGTAGTTCATACCATGTGCAAAAAAAAAAGGCAAACAAGGCCCCCAGTTCAATGTCCGTAGAATTATAAAGCTTAAAGTCCCCTTCTTTGTTATATACAATAGAAACGTTTCTCCCCTCGAGCTGTTCATTACTAGCTATTAAAGAATAATCTGTCCAGACATTAGTGTTCTCACTAATTAAGTTCTCCTCGTTCCTGCATAGGGTGGGGTGTTGGCTCAGTGTGTGGACATCAATATGACTCCTAAGTATGCAACAAAGTTCAAGAGGTTTCAAATTTTTGCAGGGACATGTTTCCACAGCTATTTTTATTCTGCAACCAGACTTCGGAGGATTTTTACTCTAGTAGGTGGCAATTGCTGAAGGTGTGAAGGAAAAGAAAGGTAACTGGTAACATGTTTTTTGACAATATAGGGAATTTTTAAAACCGGTCAGCTCATTACAGAGTACTTTGTCAGAAATGTTGGGGAGCAAATGATTGTTTGGAGCTGGTATATGAGATCCGAACTGCCTAGACACAGAAGTCCTTCCTAAGTTTAATGCTACTTGATGCCAAAAAAAAGCAATTACTAGAAAATGGAAATCAAAATCTAAACCATCCATAAATGAAATACTGAATATTGTAAAAGAGACTGAAGAATTGGAGATGCGATTATTAGAAAAAGGAAAGAGTAAATTGCATAAGAAATAAATGGCATTTGTGGAAACAATACGTGCTGATTAATGTTCATAAGTAGGAGGGATGAAAGGGAATGCAGAACAAAAGAAATTAACGTAATGCTGGAGTGAATGGTAACTGCTAAAATGAAAACATATATGTATAATTCATGAAGTAAATTAAAAATGTTTTGTTTACCAATGTCATTGTTCAATTTGTGAAGCTGATAAAGGTGTTTAAAAAAATGCTGCTATTACCAGTAACTAAACAAGTCTGCACATTTCTTACTATACTTCATGAAGTAACACACGATGAAAAATTTTGTGTAGCGGAAAGTGAGTGCAAAGAATCTACAAAATCTAGCTTATAAAAACATTTCTTCTGGATCTAAAAAATTGACAATTACAATCACAAAACATTTTGAAGAAACACATACAGTTAATTTAAGGTGAACATTTTAAAAAATGAAATAGTTAAAAGAGGTTACCTTCAACCAAATTAACTACTGACTTACCTCTTTGATAGCAATAATCTGATCCCAAATCTGCAATAAAGTAATTTCATGGTAGAGGAAGAAAATGTAAATAATGAAAGTTTCAGATCAATAGACATGATTTTTAAAAGATATCAAAATTCCACTCTGTTGTACAAAAATGCTGCATTTATGGTGCGCTACTGCTCAATAAGGCAGTCAGAAGAACATATAGAATGTTTTGTGTGAAAGGTCTAAGATCTATATGCATTGTAGAGTAGAACAAAATAAAAGCAGCACACTTATTTTGTTAGTTTTTTATTTTTACATTTCAAAGCAGTAGTTTATATTACCATATGTTTATGGGAGGCAAAATGTTCACAAGTGAAAAAAAATGGTCAAGCAAAGTAACAACAGCATCTTTCAGAAAGGGTTTGAACTAGCTGTGAAAATGACAAAGGACACACTTACAAAACACAAAATATATGCCAAGTCAAAAGATCTTTAACAGTTTTACAAACTGGCAAAAAGATAAAAGCCCACATTTGCTTAACAAAATGCTGCATCATCATCATCAGCCCCCTTTTTCCCATTTTTTCTACATGGGGTCGGGGTATTGTATTAATTGTTGCCAACTCTCGATTCAGTGCCACATTTCTGCCTTCTTTAACACTCATGCCGGACTGTCGCAGATCTTCATTTACACAATCCATCACCTCTTATCTGGACATCCTTGCTTCCTCTTACCTTCTTACTGTCTTGTCCCAAATCTTCCTCACCAGATTTTCGTCTGCTTTTCTACACATGTGCCCAAACCACCATAATCTGTTCTCTCGGATCTTTTCTGCAATTGGAGCTACTTTGGCTTCTGCTCTTATGTCCTCATTTCTTCATTTGTCCCACAGTGTGCATCCTTCCACCTTTCTCAGGCACTTAATTTCCATCATCTCTAGCTTCTTCAACTGTTCTGCCTTTACTGCCCAGGTTTCTGTACCATACAATAGTACTGGTTGCACCACTGTCTTGTACACCTTAATTTTCAGCTTCTTTGGCATTCTTCTGTCATAGACTACACCAGATACACTATGCCAGCTGGCAGCAGCCCCTCTGATTCTAGCTTTGACCTCTTCATTCAGACTACCCTTCTCCTCAACCACCTCTCCCAGATACTTGAAGCTGTTTACCTGTTCCACTATCTTCCCTTCTATCTCTCTTCTCAGCTTCTTCTGATTTCCCCAATTTGCTACCATTACCACTGTCTTATCTGTGCTTAGTTTCATCCCATGTGCCTTCAGATTTGCATTCCATTCTCCTATCCTTTGCTGAAGTTCTATCTCAGAGTCTGCTTGTACTGCCACATCGTCTGCATACAGCTGCTTTGTTGATCTGTCCCATACAACCTGTTTGCAAATGTAGTCTATCACCAGTATGAACAGTAGTGGGCTCAGAGCTGAACCCTGAAATACCCCCTTTGCCACTGGGAACCCCTCTGTGAGGTTGATCACTGTTTGCACTTGAGTCACTGGGTCCTTCTACATAGCCTGCACTAATTCTACCAATGCTTCTGGGACTTCAAACCACCGCAGTACTGTCCAGATCAGCTTTCTTGGGACCTTGTCATATACTTTCTCCAAGTCTAGGAATGCCCAGCTGGACTCTCTCCTCATCTCTAACTTCTTTTCAAGTATCTGTCTCAATGCAAACATCGGGTCAATTGGGCTCCATCCTGATTTGAATCCAAACTGTTTATCTCCCATCTTAAATGCGTATCCATTTATCAATCACCCTCTCCAGAACTTTCATGCAATGTGATAGGAGTTTGATGCCTCTGTACTGCTCACAGTTGTGGATGTCCCCTTTGTTCTTGTACATTAGCACGAGTATGCTTATTCTCCAGTCATCTGGGACACACCTTTCTCTCCACACTATTAGTACCATCAGGAGCCATTTCTCCCCTATATCACCTAGCATCTTTATCATATCTGCTGTGACCTCAACTGAGCCTGCTGCTTTCCTTGACTTCATCTTCCTTAGTGTTCTTACTTCTTCTAAGGTGGGCTACTCTTCTTCTCTGTGGGGCAGTACACCTTCTGTGGGGTTTTCTTCATTCAGAAACTGCTGGAAATACTCCTTCCATCTGCCTTTGATGTCCTGTGGACTGGTGAGCAAGTTGCTGGCATCCCTTATGAAGGGTGTCTATCTTCTTTATCTTTCTATCTTTGCCTTGCAACCTGATATAGTTTCTTTGTGCTCCTGAATCACTTTCCAGAAGTTGGTAGAGTGCAGCCGATTCCCTGTTCTTTGCTATTGCAACTTCTTTCTTAGCCATTCAGCAGTCCTTCCTAGCCTGGTCAGTCTTTTCTATCTCCCACTTCTTCCTGCACTCCATCTTTCTTTTCATGACTTCCTGGACTTCTTCATTCCACCACCAGCTTTCCTTATGTACCTTATTTCCATACCTGACTCGGCCACATATCTTTTCTGTAGTCCTAATACATGCTGTTTTTAGGCGCTGCCACTCTTCAACTCCACCTATTTCCTCCTCTTCTTGGGGTGCTAGATCCCTGAGTAATTCCTTGAACTGCTGTACTTTTTCTCCAGTCAACTTCCAGGTCTTCAGCCTGGTCTCTGTGGACCTTAGAGCCTTCTTTGACCACTGCTTGCAGCTGATTGTGGCAACTAGTGGTTTATGCTGTGGGCCAACTGTTTCACTGGGGATGACTTTGCAATCATGGATTCTACCCCAGTGCCTTTTCCTTACTAGGAGGAAGTCTACCTGAGTTGCATGTTGGCTACTCTTTGTATGTGACCTTATGACTGTCTCTCTTTCTGAACCATGTGTTGGCTACTATCAAGCCATTTGACTGACAGAAGTCTAGAATGGCTTCTCCTTTTTTTTCCCCTGCTCCACCCATGTGGAACAAGGCAGCCCTCATATCCTGTTCTGACTGTCTCGATATGTGTATTCAAATCACCCATTATCAACACCAATTCATGTTGTCCTGCTTTAACTAGTAGGTCCTGCAACTGCTGTCTGAATTTACTCTTTTCCTCACTATCACAGCCCTGCTGTGGGGCATACACTGACATTATGAATAATGCCCTATCATTAAAGTGGAGTCTGACTGCCATGAGTCTGTCATTAATTCTGATGATACCCTCACTGCCTTCTGAAGCCTCTGTCTCACCACAATTCCTACACCATTTCTAGCCCGTCTCCCACCTGAGTAGTAGAGTCTGGATCCCAAGCCAAGTGGCTTTGCTGCACTATCCTTCCATCTCGTCTCTTGGATATCCAGCCTCCTCCGTATCATCATGCCATCCACTTCCAAGCTGCATCCTGTCAGTGAATCTACATTAAGTGTAGCAATTCTCAGCTCATGTTTGGCAGGTTGGTTGGTTTTACATCCAGGTTTCTCTCAACAGAGCTATCCCAGGTAACCCACGCTGGGCAAATAGACACCAGCCAGCCAGTAGCTTTATTGCTGGGCTTTATGGCGGGCACATACACTGGCCAATAGGGGTGCATATACCCCTCCAGCCATTAGCAAGGGTCTCTGGCGTGGGTCAGAGAAGGCCAGGTCCTCAACCCACTTATCACCGGTAACTACCCATGCCCATTTTGGGCGACATTAGTCAACATGATCGTATCACCTAGAGCCATATCTGCACCGTCGAGTGGCTAGCCCTGCCACGGCACGCAGTCTGTGATCCATGTTCTCCTATCTTGAGGATACGGCACACCACAGTAGATGGCCAAAGCAGTTGGTCTGTACAACTCTTCCCCCTATAGGCCACCATGTAGAGTCTGTGCTGCTGCCCACAACACCATTCACTGCTGAGTTTGAGATGGAAACACTCAGCATGTTTTTCAGACATGGGGGAACCTCACGGAGACACAGGGAGAACATGCAAACTCAAAACAGGCATTTGTCGGAGGTAAGGACTGAACCTTGTGCATGGGAGGCGAAGACCTTAACCATTAAGCCATCTGGTCTCTCTGCATAACAACTTAAACAGTTGTCAACAAGTACACAACAAAATTTGAAGTTCATCTATCTCACACAGAGCACAGGGTGGAAGATGTATTTTGAACTGGGTCTAGGAAAAGAGAACTTTCACTTTCATGAAACGCCCAAAAAAGGCTTTGCTGTAAGTGTCAAACAGTATACCTTTCAGTTATAAATGAAGCATACACATTCTTGCATTCATTCACTTTTAAGATTTCTCAACGCAGTTTCAACATACCCATGTTACAGTCCTACTTTGTGAGCCACAGCAGCAAAATTATGAGCATTCAGAAATAAATATTTTAAAAAGCAATTACAGAAGTGAGTTGAGCAATGACAAAAAGGTGAGGTCCCACAGATGCAAGTCTGAAAACTGTGTCACACAACATGTAAAGCT
The DNA here is from genome assembly GCF_019279795.1 of Protopterus annectens. Lineage (NCBI taxonomy): Eukaryota > Metazoa > Chordata > Ceratodontiformes > Protopteridae > Protopterus > Protopterus annectens. Next base: position 105,510,432 of record NC_056727.1, on the reverse strand, counting down.
GTACAAGACACAGGCAGGGCTAGCAAAGGAACTACCTTTAGCAATTCTCAGTAATACTAGACCAGACTCGAACAATCACCTTTAGGACTTCATTACTAACTCCCTAAGCTGATTCACAGACTATTTGCAACATCAGTCTTAAGATAGTAATGGCTGGGGTGCCACATGATTTAAGCCTTGAAGCCCTATTGCTCAAAATGTTTTCTCATCACATCCTTTGGAAATAAATATGCTCTTAAATGGAGATGACATGATCATATAGCTGTCTGGTAATTCTCCAAGCCCTTGTCCTGTACCTTAAAGCTAGTCTCAGTAAAACAAATGAAATGCGTTTGGAACACACACAAATAACACAACATGCAAAATGAGGATGTGAATGTATCTTAACACGACTTTATGAAACTGAAGGTATCTCTTTACATAAATATCATGGTGTCTAGCTACACATTCATTAAACTACAAGCAAAATTAGGTAGCAAGGTATGCAGTTAGTAAAAGAGTTTTACTTCCCACACCTGAATACAAACTGCCATTTCTGGGTACTACAGCTACATGCAATCTTCAAAAACTGAACACAGCACAGAACAAAATATGTAGATTACTGGGGCTAACAAGAGGCAATACTACTGTGTGAATATTAAGAAAGCTTGAAGGCTGCCCATTATTCTCAAAGTCACTTTCGTCATTTGCACCACAAGCTACAGAATGATCAAGTCCTAACTACTGCAATTCGCTCTACCACCCAATAACTGTTCATTTTTTTAAAGTTTTCTTTTCTTAAACTTGTTTACCAAGTCACTCCAGTCTTTTTATGTGACTCTGTTAGCAATTACAAAGGTTCAATTAAGACAGGAAGCACCAGTGTTAACACATTCTCTCTTAAGTAAAAGTGTGGTGTGTGACGATGTGAGGTACTGAAGGTATGCCAAGAAAAGTAGGGCAGTGGATGAGTAACATAAGCCAGCATAGCTAGCTGGAGTTTTGTAAAGACTTGTATGTCATTTGTATATCAAACTGATTTGTACAGGTGCTTGTGTTGAAAATATATTTGTAAAGTTGCTTATGTTAAAAATGTACCAACAGTGGTCCTGCTGGACAGAAAAAGAAATTCACCTGTATATCAGACTATGCTGTAACTGTTGGAATTAATATATTGTAACAGAGGACACTGGAAGAGAACATGTTAATTTCAGTCAAGCTTACTTTGAAAATTAGGCTGAAAATAAATTACTTAATTTAGGCCACAAAGATTGTATCTTACAGTTCTGACTGCAGCCAGAGACAAAATGTGTGTGAAAACAAGGACTAGGAATCCTGCTGTACTGTCCTTAACAATGAACTAATTGCTACCCTGCAAGGGTGGAAGTGCTGAAATTGTTTTATGGCTTCCAGATGCTATAACACATCTTAGCAAAGCTCTATCCGGGTGTATGGTAACACATATGTGCGAGATTCTGGTTCAGTTTCTAGTAAAGGGGGATAGTATGGAAACCAGAAATTAGATGACCAAATGTGTGTGATGTCATTCTGTAATCCAAAACTGAAATGATGTTTTAATTCTAGACGAGACAGAAGTCTCAGAGCAGTCTGTTTTTGAAACCTGACACAAAAGGATCACTCACCTACTTCATCTTGCCTTGCTTTAATAAGTAACCAGGGAACAGTAATTCTTTAAATCAGTCAGGAAAGTATAGTTAGAGCAGTTAACTACTGTTTTTCTGTATATGTGTGAATCTATTCATCTGTATAATTTTAATATTTCCTGTGATTGAAACTCTGGTGTTATTGTAAACAGATATTTAGCATTTTCAATTTATTTTATTATTTATTATTAAATACATTTAAACCTTTCATTGTGGCTGGTCTTTTAGAGAATATTTTAACTTTTGAGAATACTTGTATTTATTTGGTGACACTGGGGCCACTCCTGGAAGTTTTGCTGCAGTGGTTAAACACTACCATCTGTATTAATATTAATTATACTCAGTATAATTGAGTACCCTTGTAAGATCCTTAGAGTAGCTGGCTTTGAAGCGTTCTGATAGCTGTATCTTTCTTACAATCTGGGCAGAGGGGCATAGCTAGTGCCAGCCTTTCCCAGGTGTGTGTGTGTGTGTGTGTGTGTGTGTGTGTGTGTGTGTGTGTGTGTGTGTGTGTGTGTGTGTGTGTGTGTGTGTGTGTGTGTGTGTGTGTGTGTGTGTGTGTGTGTGTGTGTGTGTGTGTGTGTGTGTGTGTGTGTATATAAATCAAATCTCAAAATGTGTGTGAGTGTCAGCTACTTGGAGCAGGGACACACAGCACTGGTTTCACAGAGAGGGTGGTGGAGGTCTTGGCCTGGGACACTCGGCTGAGGACTCAACTTTATAGCTGTGTCAGTGAAGAGTCTTATGGGGGCCTGGAGAGTGAGGGAAACCCAAACTCCAGACTGAGTGTTCTCCCTGTGTGCTCTTAAGGGAACTGTTCTTGGTGCAGACAGCTGCACCTGGAAATACTGTGTTTATCTATATTTGTTCCAAGTGAACGTCCCTCACCAGTATCAGTGGTGAGGATTCAGGCTCCTTGATTACTGGCCCAGAGAGGGTATGTCACATGGTGAATAGAGGCAGAGTGGGCACCTGATAACTGGTCATTTTTAAAGATTTTTCTAGATTTATAAATAAAATTATTTATCAGATAACTCGTATCTGAATTTTCAGTTATTCCTTATTGGTCATTTGCTTCTGCCAACAAGGTCTATTCCATCACAGGCCCTTCACTCTGTAGCCCACTTTGAAGCACCATCTGTAAACCATCTACTTTATCGACATTCACTACATTACTTAGATCACACTTACTTAGACAGGAGTGTGACAATAATGGTGCTTTCAAGCTTAACTGTACTGTTATAATTGCTAAAAGGTTCACAGGAATTAAGTACCTACTTTAAGTTTTTCAAGTTTGCTTAATATTGTTCTATTTACAACTGCCTCTTAATTCTCTGTATTATAACTTACTGTAACTATGCTATAACCAACACGGCCTTGTGGTCTAGCTCACCTACCTAAATAAAAACAAACACATATGTGCATATATAAATAAAAATTAAACAAACTGCAACACTGCAATTTCATGACTCCATTTCAAAAAGTGATTTCACATTCATTGTGTAATATCATATTTTATTATTTTTTTTATTTATTTATACTTTGTTGACTGGGCTAGTCCCACTAGGCTCATGGCTTAATTTCAAGGGAGCCCCTCAGGTGATATTTCTACTATTCTACTAGTACGGGAAATTTAGCCAGGGCATCAGGAAACTTCACCTACTATTCTCTATACATGTTGTGGGATCATTTACGTCTAACTGAGCTACCAGCAATTCATGCAAATGGGACCTCGGGTTTAATGTCTCCTCTGACAGGACAGTACCTTCAGGAGGGCAGCAACCCCCCTAAAGCTGCGCTGCAGTGTCTGCAATCCAGTCACCTCGAGTGGGAATAGAACCCACAGCCTTTTGGTTCTTCCAGCACCAAAGTTGAGTGTGGTACCTGTTTCATAACTGCTACTGCTATTTACCTGTAGATATTGGTACAGAACTGTGAAAGTAGCATACTTCATGAATGGTGAGGTAAGGTCCTTGACTGCATGTTGAAACAGGTACCACAAATATAAAGAAATAGCCAGGTAAGTTCTGATAGTTTTTTGAAAGTCTGATAGTATGCTCTAAAATGGCAATGCCACTGACTTGTACTCTAGGCACTTTTTCAGTTCAGGGTCGGCCCACAATTAAAGATGTGTCTTCAGCCCAGGACACAAGATATTTCTGCATGTCTTGAAGATCTAAATGATGAACAAATGAATACAGAGGTTGATAGCGAAAGAGATGGTTATCTACACATGACCACTAAACAAAATGCTCTCTACTTTACTGAAGGAAAAGAGGGGAAAAAAATAAAACTCATCTTCATTTCAAGCACTTAATTCTGGCAAAATGAGTTTTACCTAGTGTCAGCTGGGGCCTTAACATACAGAAACAAAGCACCCTGAAAAGTCATTGTGAAGGGACCTATGTTTGAATAGCAGAGGAAAAACAGCAGTAAGTTGATGAGGTGTCTCGTCATTTTAATATCTTTATTAAATATAACATTAAAAAGTAACACGGGTACAAAAAAATGTAGTGACATCTATCTTTATTTCAGGAAGTTATTTATTTATTTTTCTTTATTGACTGGGAAAGTCTGTCTGGGCAGAGTCCATTTTCAGTGGAGGCCTGGGGGGAAAGCACCATCACAGTACATTTATTACCAACTGCACAGCAGAGTCAAGACTGGCACTAACAAGGCTGATTGGGAATTATACATCCCAGAGTTCACTGCAATTGATTTTGTTGGGAGAAATTGAGTGAAATGACTGTTACTATTTAAGTTAATAAAGAAATCTGCATTTACCATTTGCAAAACAGAATACTGTCACTTTCAAGGACTGATACAGGCAGATTTTTTTGCCTGCAAGTACCACCATAAACTGACAAGGGACTGTGCATTCACAGTGTCAGTTATGTAATGCAGGTGTTAGAAATGACAATGAATAAGTGAGTAAGAAGATATGCACAGTAAGCCATACTCGTAGACTGAGGGACACAATGATTTTCTTTAAAAAGAATGGCAATAGATGCATGGGCATCCAACATCGGCATTAAGTGTGTGTGTGTGTGTGTGTGTGTGTGTGTGTGTGTGTGTGTGTGTGTGTGTGTGTGTGTGTGTGTGTGTGTGTGAGGTGAGTGACAGAGAAAGATGGAAAGAAAACATATATGAAGATCAAAGAGCTTTGCCGGCTACTCGCAAAGGTAACAATCTGTTCAGTGTACCATTAGCTGCATCTCACATTCTACTCCATGTCACCAGAAGATCCCACAGTGACAGCAAGGAGAAGAAAGCTACAGCAAATCTCAACATCTGGTATTTCTCATAAACACGGCACTCTGTAAAACAACACAACTCAGATCACTTAATACAAAAAAGTATAATGGTCATCTACACTGACAAGTCAAGAAAGGCAATACTTTTTAATACAATGCAGAGAAGCAGAAAGAAAAAATCCACAGGTATGAATGTGCCAAATGCAAGGAGAGGAGCATCCTGATGGGCTACAAATTAACTATTTATACATCAAAGAAGTGCTAGGTGACCTGTGACTGTTAAAACCATCAGGGTCTAGTGTTCTTAATAAGAATGAATACTGTACCGTAGTGTAGAGAACCAATTTTTCAGTACCAACAGAAAACTGCTGTGAGGCTTACATACTACTAAGAGCCAATCAATACATTTAATCTTCAGCTACTCCATTAAATTATTGTGTTGTTTTTACAAGTTCAATGAAAAAACACTCAGTTTGCACAACCAAGGGTCATACATTCCACATGTTTTAAAATGTTACCTTCATGCAGACATACAATACCTGCTGTTGCCGTCTGACTTTTTTTTACCACAGCTCCAAGGTAATACTCCTGTATATTTATCTTCTGCAAATTGAGAAGAAGCACAAATAAAGGTAAGTTCAATATCACTGGAAACCAATGCAACTGCAGCTTCCCTTTTAAAAGTAACTCAAGTGAAATAATTCACCTGACCAGTTTCCTTTTCCTCATGGTACTGTCGGACGTGTTTTCCATGGCATACTTCATACGTCCAGAAAGATTCAATCTGTAAAATATAAAAATAAATAAACCATGGCACTCCTTCGGAAAGTAAAAAAATATATTATCAATTCAAAAATAAGACAAACTGAGATGCTTAAATACCAGTGGTTTGTTGACTATACAAGGTGATGAAAGTAAACTCAATACTGTCAATGAATCACAGACATAGAGCTAGCTTTAACTCACATTCATCCAAGCCAAAAAATTGCTTTGCATTGGTTTTCATTAATTTTCCAAATTGTCAGAAGCTAAGAAGAAAATAATCTGCTACATAAAATAGAGAATTTAACTTTAAGTCTGAAAACTTCCACAGTTAGTAGTTTCCTGGACAAACCTGTTTAGTTGAACTAGGTAAATCTAAAAAGAAAAAGTCTTAACAGTAAGAATACCGTATGATTAAAATTCTGCTCTTCGAAGTTACAGAAAACATTCCATTTCTGGAATAAAAAAAAATATTTATTTTATATGGTTTATGGCTGTTCTATACCTCAGCTTTTCATCACATATGAATAGTTACAGTGTTCAGGTAAGTGAGTCTCCAGGGATCCAGCAATGGAAAGTAGTGCAAATGTGTTCTTTCAGTTTTTCTGCAAAATTTTACTATTCAGCATACAGTGTTCTGGAACTCCAAAATGAATGAGATGTCATATGCGCAAATTAATGTCTTGAAGAAGAGTTCCCACATCAAACTCTTGGAGATTATTTGTTTTGCAAAGTAGTGGGTATGGCTGCCAGGCTGATTTTCTAGATCCTACTGAAAAAAAACTAACATTATGCACTCACCATTATGATAAATCTGTGTTGTCTGCTTCCATCCTTCAACAAATGGGTCTTCAGATCCAGCCTTTATCAGACTTTGGCCCCTCTCAAGCTTTAAATCCAGTGCTCAGGCTCCTCCCCCTTATCCATAACCCCCTGTAAAATGACAATTACATCAGATCGAGTTTGCCCACAAAACAAGAGAGAGAGAGCGGGAGAGATTCTCCCATATGCAACCATGAGTAACAAGACAGACAAGAAACGAGAAACCAGTTCTTGTGCTGTGGTTTGAAAAACACCTGATGTACGTCAAGAAAAGTCAGTACTGACCCACCAGGAAACAGTGATGGGATAAAAACAAAGGACAACGGAAGGAAGGAGGAAAGTTTAGGAAGGATGGACAACTCAGATCTATCATTATGGTGAATATATAACTTTCCTATGTGATATTGTCTCTTCCGTCCATTCCTCAATGAATGGGACAGAGTCCATAGCTACTACAGCACTTTGGAAGTCTCTTGGAAGGATACTCCAGAGTACAGCTGATCCAAAAGAGGCTCTCTCAACCTTGACTGCATGCCCAATTTATAACGAGAAACGGTGTCGAACTTGGACCAAGTAACAGCAGCACATATGTCATCGAGTGGTACCCTGCTGTAGAAGACATTACAGATCTCGTTGAATGAGCCTTTGGAGGTCTAGGCAATGAAAGTCACTTCTCTTTGTAAACATGTGAAATGCAGTCCAAAAGCAAATGGGAAGTGTGACTTTAGATACATTCTTGACCAGCTTGACTGGAAAAAAGAAACAAATAAATGGTCGGTCTTTCTGAATGATCTAGTCCGATATAAGTAAAAACAAAGCTTACGAAGCACACCCAGTAAGTGTAGCATGTATTCTCCTTTATTTGAGAAATCTGGAAATAAATACAGGAAGGCTTACTGACGGTCAAGAATTCAGAAGCCACCTTAAGAAGAAATACACATTAGTTCTTAGGGATACTCTGTCTTGATGGAAAATCAAATAGGAGGATTTTGAGGATAATGGATGGAGCTCTGAAATTCCCCAGGCTGATGTTATGGCTACCAGATCTAGAGTTTTCCAGATCAGGAACTTTAAATCAACCTTGAACACAAACTCAAAAGGAAGGCCAGTCAAGGCCTGCAACAAAAAAAATAATGTCCCAAGGGGGTACTGGCTCCCTGAGTGGAGGAAGAAGAGTGACCCTGAGAAAAGCTTTGGATAGTCTAAGAAAAGCAGTCTAAGAAAAAAAGAAGCAAATAAATGGTCAGTCTTTCTGAATGATCTAGTCCGATATAAGTAAAAACAAAGCTTATGAGGCACACCCAGTAAGTGTAGCATGTATTCGCCTTTATTTGAGAAATCTGGAAATAAATACAGGAAGGTTTACTGACTGTGAGAATTCAGAAGCCATCTTGGGAAGAGATGCATGTTAGGTCTTAAGGATACTCTGTCTTTTTTTCATTAAATATTTTTTTATTATTTCAAATAAGATGTCTTAAGAAACATTACATGAAATATAGATAAATAACATATTTACAATTCTAAAACATTACTAACTTCAAACCATTATATAACTATTTACATTGGTGTCTATGTAAATAACATTGAAATTCTATATTATATAAAGTTAGAAACATAAGATGATATATCTTCGTCGATCCTTTCAAGTATTTCCAGTACTTTCATCCAAGAGTAATAGTATGAAGTAGATCTTTTAGTTCTGTTCTTCACTGTTAATATTTCCATGTGAGCAACTGTTGATGTTAAATTCTTAAATTCCTTGAAAGTAGGAGAAGCCTCATTTTTCCAGTGTATAGTTATGGTTTTACGTGAAATTGCCAATAGTGACCATAGGATTTTAGTGTCTTTTTTAGGTACACAGTTTGGAATAGGAGAATTGAATAAAATGATGGACTTTGTTAATTGAAAATTATCATTATAAACAGTCTGAAAAAAATAGTTAATAGATTTTCAGTACATACTGAGACATATACATTCATAAAAAACATGCTGCCAATCTGCTTTTATCTTGATTTGGCATCTCCAACATTGATCTTCACTAGAAAACATTTTGGCTAGCCTATGTGGTGTATAGAAACTTCTGTGTAGATATCTCCAAGTGAATAATTGCCAGTATTTTGATAATGTAGAAAATTTGGAGGATTTCAGAAAATTACTTTTTTCTTCTTCAACTGGAGGATGGTTGTTTATTAAAGTATAATAATCCCAGTGTGATTTTTCATGATAATGTTTTGTTTTTTTAACAATTTTATAGATATTAGATAAGTAACCTGTACCCTGATAAGGTTGTTTTGTGATAAGAATAAGGTATTCAATGAGTTTTGGAGCTTCATGTCTAACTGAAGGTTGCATTTGTTCTACTTTATTTATAAGAAAAAGTCTTAGATTTTGTAAAAGCAACCAGTAGTCTTTATTTATATTATAATTGTAAGTTATCTGTTCATTTGTTAGTATTTTCCCTTTCTCTATAAGTTGATGCCAAAAGAGTAATGATTCTTTCTTGAGTATATTCATTTTAGAAATTTCAGATGTGTCAAGAATAGTAGGTGTCAAAGCTATAGGGAAAATAAGAAAAATCCAAGAATTAATATTTGGTATTTTGTTTATATACGTTTTGAACACTGACAGTGTAGAGCCTATATAGTTTGATGGTAATTTATTGATATTATTCTTTTTCCCTAAAAAATAATCTTTTAACATCCATATAAGGGGTAATGATATTACAGTTAAATTGTCTTGTATATGATTGTAATTAAATTCTATGTAAATCTGCTCATGCGCTTGTTTCCATATAGGCGTGTATGAATTATTTAACCATAGTGTTATATTTTTAATAACAAAGGAGGTAATATATAAATCAATATCCAGTAAATTAATTCCACCATCTTCCCAATCTGGTAAATGCTTATTTAAGGCTATACGGGGTTTATTTGGAAACCATAGAAAATTTAAAATTAGTTTATTGTATCTTTGAATAATATATTTGGGAGGTGGCAATGAAAAGTTTTGTATTAAGTATAATATTTTGGGAAATATGATTGCTTTAATAAGATATAATCTGTCTGCTGTTGAAAAGATGTATTTATTCCAGTAACCACCTGTTCTATTTTGTCTAGTATTTTATTATAGTTAATTAGAGAATCTGTTAATTCATTGAGTAGATTTATTCCCAGGTATAATAATTTATTTTCTGTTACTATATATTTGGAAAATCTTTTGTTTATATATTTTTTTACAGTTACAAGGCATAATTTTAGTTTTGTTTTCATTAAATTTTAGGCCTGAAATATTTTGAAATGTATTCATGGAGTTAAATAGAGCATTTAAAGACTCATTGGCATCTGAGAGAGTTAAAAGTATGCCATCAGCAAAGAGTTGGATTTTAAGGTTTAACATTTTATTAATACATATGCCCTTTATGTTATTGCTTGATCTGATTTGATTTGCAAAGGGTTCTATGACTAATGCAAATAACAATGGTGATAAAGGGCAACCTTGTTTAATTCCCTTTTTGATCGTTATAGGACCTGATATATATAATCCTAGTTTAACATATGCAGTAGATTTTTCATATAGTATTTGGATAAGATTACTAAAATTAGAAGGAAAGTTATATCCTTTTAAAACTAGTGAAAGAAAGTTCCAGTTAACAGAATCAAAAGCTTTATTAATATCTAATGACATTACATTTAAATCTAGGACTCTATGTTTGCTATAGTCTATTAATGTTAGGATTATTTTAATATTATCTGAAGTGTTTCTTCCTTTAATAAAACCTGTTTGATCTTTGTGAATTAAGAAAGGAAAAAAGTGTTTGATCCTATCTGCATATATAGCCATAAACATATTATAGACTATATTGAGTAATGGTATTGGCCTATATGAAGAGCACTGCTTCTCATCTTTATCTGGTTTGATAACTGGAGATATCAATGAATATCTCCAAGATGGTGGTATGTTCAAATCTTTTTTGGCTATATCATATACTTTTAATAGTAAGGATATGGCTTGAATGGGTATTAATTTATACATTTCTGGTAGCATATTGCCTGGGTCAGGTGTTTTATTTGTCTTGAGCTTTTTAATTTGTGGTTTTAATTCTGTCATATTGACTGGTTTGTTTATAATGTCTATTTGTTCTTGTGTTAATTTAATATGAATATTATTTTCTAAGTATTTTTTTATATCCTTGGTAGGTGTATCTTGGGTGTTTAGGGAATTATCAAAGTTAAATTGAAGTCTGAATGCTTCTAAAATATCATTTAGATCCGTAACTCTTGTGTTAGTATTAGGAATAAATATTTATTTTATTTGTTTAGATTTGATTTTTTTTTTGTTCTATTAGTTAAGTGTCTCAGGTGTGCTGGATTAGTAGAGTATGAGTTTATTTTTATCTTTTCTAAGTTAATCATAATCTTATGATGCAACAATTCTGCATACTTCTTATTTTGTGTACGTTCTTGAACTTGAGTAGTATTGCCCTTTTGTATTTCCAGTTTCAATTCATCTGCTTTGTAAGTCTAGCATATCTTTATTCCATGACTTCCTTTTATTTATGTACCAGGATAATATTTTCCCATATGTAACTACCTTTAATGAATCCCAGACATATATTTCTGAAATATCCTCTGTGTAGTTTATTTCTAGAAAGTTTTTGATTGTTTCTTCATAAAATTCTTTAAATTCTGTCAATTTTGTGATATAGGAATGTATCCTAGTAATGGGATTTGAATGAAAAGGAGTAAGTTCTATCTCAAAGACTATGGCATTATGATCAGATAAGGGACAATTTATAATTTTGACTTTGTCAATTTTTGTTATTAGGTCACTGGCAACATATATTCTATCTATTCTAGAGTTAGTTCTATATCTATGAGAATAAAATGAAAAGATTAGTGAGTCTGGTTCTGCAAATTCGTTTATATCTTTTAAATATAGTATATCTATAAATTTTAAAAGCGCCTTGGAAATAAGTTGTTTTCTTTTTTTAGATTTAGAATCTGTATCTTTTTCATTTATTATACAGTTGAAGTCTCCTGCCAATATCAGGCTACCCTTAGTTAGATGAACTATCTCTTCAAAGTGCTGTTTAACTGTTCTTAATCCTAGTCCTGGAATCCAATATAGATTTACTAAAGTATAAATTCTCTTATTTAACTCTATTGAAGCTAGACAAAACATGCCTGGTGTATCTTGATGAGTAGTAATTATTTTAGGTGTTATAGTTGTATTGCGAAGTAGTATAGCTACTCCTCTTTTTTTTGTTTTATATTGAGAACTTATTAATACTGTGTAAAAATTGATATTTAAGTTGTTTATATCTCTATCTAATAAGTGCGTCTCTTGTAAAAAGTCTACTTGTGGTTTATGTAAATTTATGTATTTGAATAGGCTTCTTATTTTATTACTATTATTCAGACCATTAACATTTATGGATAAACATTTCATTTCCTAGTTTTGAGTTTGTTTTATATATGATTTTATGTAAATATTGTTTATTTTTATTCTATCTTGGATGAAGAATTTAAAAATGTTTTTAATGTATAGTTTTTGCATGTTTCTGACTGACACCAAAGTGATAATTAAAAACAATAAAACTTCTGAACTTGTAATTCTTAACCTTAAAAAACATTCCCTATCACTATGAGGTAATATACCTCTTTGTTTGGTTAGTGAATCTAACCAAACAAACTTTCTACCCTCACAAATAATGCTTGGATCAGTTTCTCTTATCCTCTTAGTTTTAAATAAAGACACTTGCATAATATACGAAAATAATATAATCAGCTAAAATATATAAGTATATTATTTTTCTCTTTATATTATTGTAATTCAGTAATACTGGTTTCTAATCAGGTTTCAAAAAGGTACAAAACATTTAGACTAAGGTAATATCATTTCAAAATAGTTTAGAGTATTAATAAACATTTTCTCATGTTCAACAATATTTTTTACAAATATATATATATATATATATATATATATATATATATATATATATATATATATAGAATTATACACTCTGTGAAAATCTGAACAATTGACAGATAAATGTCTCTGACTACAAAATCAATTAAGCAAGGTTTAATTAATGTCCTAAAACTGGAGGAAGAGGAATGATAGCAAGGTTATGAGTTATTTAGCTTTATGGAAGAATTAGTGTGGCTGGGATGGAATGAGCCCATAACGAAAGCCTGCAATGCCCCCATTATATTTTCATCTTTTGGATTTAACCACATCACCATTAGGTAGGGAGAGTATGTTTAACGTATAAAAGGGAGTAGTAGTCCCCAGGATTTGAACACCAGTGCCGAATGAATTTCCAGATATCTACTGTGCAAGTCATACACTGTGCTTAACAAATATCATGTCTGGAGAAAATAATGTTCCTTAATGAAGGTGTCACCAGAGCATCTTGGGTGAAAGGCAAATACAACATTTTATAGTCATGTTATTAGCATGAGAATTTATTTTTTGAATGTTTGGGAAATATGAAAGAAGAAGGCAGTTGAGCTATCACCCATTCAACTCATAGCCTCTGGACAACTGCCTCCAAAAAGCAGCAGTCTAACAAACATTCAGGAGCACTGGTAGATCCTTTCTAAAGAAGAGACCCTGAAAGCAATTTTTTCTGCGGACCACCCCTGCCCCAGAGGCAACATCCATCAGAGTTCCACCACTCTGCTACGAGAAAGGCTTTCTCCAGAAGTGTTGGGCAAGAACCCCTGCAAATTATAGAACCAAAGTTTCTTCCCACTCTTCTGGTTCCTACAGAAGGCCCTCTGCAAGGTAGAAAACTTGACACCTATGGCAAGACAGGGACTTGCAGTCTTGTTCACTCCTGGAAACTGCCTTTCTCACTTTCGGATGGAAGAGTGTCAATCCATCATAAGGGGCACAGATGGACATCTTGAAATGTTCTGCAAAAATCACAAAGTAGCATCCAAGCATGTCTCCTGACAGTTATGCCCACTGCTCCAGATATCCCTTCAGTGCCACGGGAAATAAGATACATTGAGACATTAGAGAGAGACTGGTGTTTGTGGACAACTGCAAGTTGATGAATTTCCTCTGCTCAGCAAACAGGGACCCTGAGAGAGATTTGCAGAGCTCCTTAGTCAGATTTCTGAAAACATGTAACATGTGCCAGACAGTTCAGCACCCAGATGGCAAAAGTTGCTGAAGCACAGATTTGCTTCCCAAATCTGCCAAATCCATGAGACTCTGGTGGATGGAGAGATGAACTTTCTTCTGCTAGTTCCTTCTTTGTGGCCACTGTCAATACCATGGAATCCACGTCTAGACCCTTGCTTCAGTAAGGATCTTCTTTGGGTGATACCACGAACTTGTCAGGTTTGCAAGGGATATTCGCAGCTACATCCAGCTCCTTCCATGCTCTCTTTGAAATGAAGTCTACCATCTTGTCTGCAGGAGGGACCACCCAAGAAGTAGGTAATCCAGCTTCAACAGCTTTGAGAAACACGGACTCTTCTTGGGATAGAGTCAGTGGAACTTCTTCCTTTCTATCTGAGTAGTTCCAAGATCTCTCCAAACAAGATGTGCTGAGGGGGAGATCTTGGTGACAATTCACCGTCAAAGTCAGTATCCTGAGTGAGTGATTCCTGTGGGGAATCAATGTGCCTCCCTTTTGCACTTGTGCTTTCAACAAACCTTTCTGTTGGGATGTTCCAGGGAAGACTCGGAAGCTGATGTGTATTCCTCAACTACAACTGACTCAAGGCTTTTAGGAGCTGGCTATCCCAAAGGGATAAGATGAACTTGGGGAAATCCTGTCGGGAGGGATGGATTGGAACTCAAAAATGGATGTCTGCTCTTTCGAAAGCCTCAAAGGCCAAGCTTGCAACTGAACCAGGGACCCTTACAGAAGGAACAGGGGCTCCTCAGGAAGTCTCTCAAAGAACCGTACAGCTCAGCTCTGAAGCAGACATCAGAGCAGAGTTATCTAACATCAAAGCCCTGAGACAGAAGAATAGCTTAGAAGGTCCTAGCACTGGACTAACACCCCCTGGACTGACATTGACAGCTCAGCTCCAAGATTCTGTTAATCCAAAGTGCTAGGAGCAGACTGGATCAAAGAAGCTGATGAAGTTAAACAGGACCAAACTTTTGGTCTGACAAAGGCAAACCCTAGAGAGAGCTCAGATCTGACAGCCCAAATCAGATAAAGAACAACTTGGTGAGGAGAAGTGGTCAGTCCGCTAGTACCAGCAGAAGTTGCTGCCGGCAGGACCCCCAACTGGAGCTGGGTCCTGAGAAACTTCATCATCCTAACCATGTCAGCCTCAGAAAAACTCCTTGAGGATCTAACTGAATAGAGAGAGGATGCAGAGGAGGGCCTAGAGATCCTATGAAAGGATCTCTCCTAGAGAATGGGAGATCAATCTCAGAGAAATTGGACTAATAGAAAAATGAGGGTCCAGTAAAGTCACAGTACCGGATCCAATAAGGATCAATTCTGAAGACAGAGAAACTTATTCTATAGATTGAAATATTTTGTGACCTGGGGAGAATGAAGGAGGACAATCCAGGGACCACGTCTTAGCTTTCTGAAGACTTTCTTTTCTTTCCCTCTCTCTTTTTTCTTTGGGTTTATTAACTCTAGTGCATTCAACAGGTTTCTTGAAAGGAGGAGAGAAAGCAGACTCAGAAGACTGTGATGGGGAAACTTTTTTAGTCTCTATCACATCAGCTAGACAAGTATCTGAACTCCAGCCCCTTCAAAGCAGACTTGTTTCTCCTTTCTGGAATGATCTAGTGTCTGAAGGCCTCAGAAATGCTGCATTAGTCATCCAGGGGAGAACCCCCCCCCCAAGCAGTCAACGTATTTAAAATGTGCTTCGGAATTAGGTAGCTTATGTCCACATGCCACACAATTTTTAAAGCCCAATAGTTTCTCAGACATGATTAGCCGAAGAAAGGAAAACCTGTCTAGAGAAGAAAGACTACACACAGACACACAGGTAAAATATTAGCAAGGAATTGCCAATGGGAATCTGATAAACAGGACAGCTATATTTACCCTTTTAAAGGACTTTAAAAAAAAACTTCTGTTAACTTTACCTATGTAGGACAGGTAAGAGAAGAAGAAGGAGGAGGACATTTCCCAAATAAAGTGTAAATTTACTTTATCTGTCCATAAACCATGCCTCAGCATCAAGGACCAAATGAGATATAAGGTAACTGTCATCTTACAGGGGAATTATGGGTAAGGGATGAGCCTGTGAACTGTATCTGAAGTTGATAATAGCTGAAGCAAGATCGGAAGACCCCATTTGTTGAGGAATGGATGGAATAGACAACACAAGATCACAGTTTATTTTCTTCCTTTTGGTGATGGTTAACCTGAAATATAACCAAAATACATACCAACAAGACAAGGTGATGGTCAATAATGTAGTATGCTACGTTACATACCTGTCAAATGCCCATAATTTGGGGTAAAATTGTCATTCTGCCCCTCCTAAAAAGTACAGTTTTGTACCTACCATAAATGTAGATGTTCGAGGATCCACATTGCTGCAGTCCTAACTATTGGGTAGTCCGCTGTCCAGTCGGCCCGAATACCAAAGTATATGGCTGACGTCGGTCAGGGCGCATTAGACTGACGTCAGAACGTCAGGGTACTAATGCGCATGACCGACGTCATATCCTCAGTCTTTTCTTGCCCCAGATGTCAGAAGACCCTGAAAAGATAAGGCCAAAAACCAAAAACTCCCAACATATCTGCACCAAAATATATATATATATATACAAAATATACAAAATTAGCAGAATATAACCTCACCTACACAACCACCCCTAAACACAGAGGGAAGGAGGGAGGGTAATTGGACTGCAGCAATGTGGATCCTCGAACATCTACATTTATGGTAGGTACAAAACTGTACTATGTTCTTCATTCCACATTGCTGCAGTCCTAACTATTGGGTAGAATCCCAAAGCAGAGGTAAGGGAGGCTGGCAAATCATAAGGAAGCAGGAGCTGATAACATGCCTTGCAAAATAGCTGTGGCAAAACCAGCCCTAGACTTAGAGTAGAGAGGAAGGTGGTAATGCTTAGAGAAAGTATGCACTGAACTCCAAGTAGCTGCCTCCAAAATATCCTTAGTTGCCACCCCTTAAAAAGCTGTTGAAGTGGCAGTAGCCCTAGTGGAATGAGGCCTAATCCCAGCTGGAATCTCCTTGCCATGATGGGAATAACAAAATGCAATGCAAAACCCAATCCACCTAGAAATAGTTTGTTTTGACACAGGCTTGCCCTGAGAACTCAAAGCAAAAGAAACAAACAACTGCTGAGACTGCCTAAAATCCTTAGTCCTGCTCAAACAATAACGCAATTGCCTGTGTACATCTAAAGTGTGCAAAATCTTTTCCCCTTTATTTTGGGGATCTGCATAAAACGTAGGCAAATGAATAGTTTGGTTTAAAGCCACACTAGAAACCACTTTAGGCATAAAGGAAGGATTAGTGCGTAATGATACCCTATCCTTATGAAAATCAAAAAGGCTCAACCGCCATAAGGGCCTGTAACTCAGAAACCCTTCTTGCAGAAGTAATGGCCAACAAAAAGCAGTCTTCCATGACAAGTATTTCAGTTCAGCAGTAGCTGCAGGCTCAAAAGGTTGTAGAGTAAGTTTCTCCAACACAAAATTGAGATCCCAAGCAGGAGTAGGAGCTCTACGTTGGGGGGGGTCTTATATTCTTTGCCCTCAAAGAAATTGCTTGAACAAAGGATGTGAAAACAATGGTGGGTCACAATCATAGTGAGCTGAAATGGCTGCAGCATGAATCTTAATGGAAGAGAAAGACAAACCTTTGTCCAATAACTCAGTAAGATATTGAAGAGCCACACTCAAATTAGGCTCAAATCTCCAAATTCTTTGCTGCAGTCCAAAATAAAAATCTCTTCCATTTTTCTGCGTACACTTTCCTTGTACTAGGTCTTCTGGCTTCCATAATCACATTTAAAACTTGTTGAGGAAGTTGAGACCTGCTGTCTTTCAAAACAGAATATGCCAGGCTGTTAGATGAAGAGAGTGAAGCTTGACATTGAGCAGACGACCGTCCTTCTGAGACAACAGATGTGGAATCAAGGGTAAAGGTCATGGAGGCTTCCTTACCAGACTCCTCAGTAATGGGTACCAGTGCTGCCGAGGCCAATCTGGAGCTATTAAAATCATCCTTGGCTTGTCTTGTCTGACTTTTAGAAGCACCTTTGGAAGAAGAGGCAGAGGTGGAAACGCATACACATGAAGATTTTTCCAACTGAAAGAAAGAGCATCCACTTTCCAAGCTGTGTGATGAAACCTCTCTGTGCAAAACTTTGGCAGCTGGTGGTTTAGTGGAGAAGCGAACAGATCTATGTCTGGAGTTCCCCAGGACACTGTCAACTTTTGAAATACATGAAGATCCAGTTTCCACTCGTGGGGATCCATGATTTGTCTGCTTAATACATCTGCTAAGGAGTTCTGTGCTCCCGGCAGAAACCTTGCCTGAAGAGTTAGTTGCAAGCTTAGCGCAGTCTCCCATAAAATCATTGCTTGCCTGCACAATGGGTAAGAATGTGTTCCCCCTTGTTTGTTGATATACCACATGACAGTTGTGTTGTCTGTTAGAATCAACACCTGCCCTGGAAGAAGTAACTCCTTGAAAGCCATTAATGCAAACTGGACTGCTAACATCTCCTTCATGTTGATATGTAGATGCTGTAGTCTGGCAGGCCACTTGTCTTGTATCCATTTTCCATTTAGATGAGCTCCCCAAGCAATGTCTGAGGCATCTGTCGTCAGAAATTGACTCGCCTCTGGCCGGGTCACAGAGAGTCCCTTGTTTAGGTGACATTCCTGAGCCCACCACAAAAATTCCTTCTGAATGCAAGGTATTATTTGAATGACAGTGTCCAAATCCTGGCAGTGCTGTGTCCATACATTTTTGAGATACCATTGTAGCTTCCTCATATGCAGTTTGGCATTGGGAAGCACCAGAATACAAGATGCCATGAACCCTAAGGCTTGAAGGACTGTCCTTGCAGTCAGCCCGGACTGAAGAGATAGTTGATGGAAGTAACTGGAAAGATTCTTTTGTTTGTCCGGGGTTAAAAGGCCATCTGGGCTGCTGTATTCAGTCTCACGCCCAGAAAGCACATGTCTTGAGAGGGTACTAGACTGGACTTTATTTCGTTCACAGAATACCCTAGGCATCTTAGCACTGCTATGACATATTCCAAATGCTGTAGAAGGTCTTCCTTTTCTTGAGCCAGTATCAGGCAATCGTCCAAGTAAGGATAGATTTGAATTCCTTTTAGCCTGAAGTAAGCTATCACTGGAGCCAGAACCTTTGTGAATACTCTGGGCAGTAGATAAGCCAAAGGGCAATGCAGAGAACTGATAATGAGAATTTCCAGCTCGAAAACGCAGATACTTTCTGCAACTTAGTCTTATAGGCACATGAAGGTAAGCTTCCTTGAGATCTAAAGTTACCATCCAGTGATCCTTGCCCAGCAGAGGTAAAAGCTGTTGTAACGTCAACATTTTGAACTTGGGAATGTCCAGATAAGTGTTGAGGATAGATAAATCCAAAATTGGTCTCCACGTGTTCCCCTTCTTCGGTACTAGGAACAGGCGAGAATAAAATCCTAGGCCCCTTTCTGGCACAGGAACCGGCTGAATGGCCCCTATTTGGAGTAACTGAAAAATTTGCTTGTGAGTCTCTTGTCTTTGTAGAGGAGGAATGTCTGGCATGCCTTTGAAAGGAGGCAAGGTATGGAAATAAAACCTGTAACCGTGGTGAATGATATCCAGAACCCATTTGTCTTGGGTAATTAAATCCCAATTTTCTTTGAAAAGAGACAGTCTTCCTCCTAGAGGTGCCGCCAGGCGAGAAGGTACTGGCAGCTGAAAAGGCAGGTCATTGGGTCTGCTTACGAAAGGACTGACCCCTGCCCTCACCAGAAGTCTGAGCAGGTGAACTCCCTGTCCTAGGCCTAAAAGCACCTTGAGCTCTGCCCCTACCACGTCTAGACCTACCCCTAGACTGGGAATCATAAGCAGGATAAGTCCATCCCTTAGCAGGCCAATTTCTACTAAACTTCGGAGGCTGCACCTGCAAAAAATCCTTAACAGTTTGCATAGACTTAGCCTTGTCTTCCATCTTCTTTAAAACTGCTTCCACACGCGAACCAAACAACACATCAGACTGTAAAGGAGCATCCAAAATCCTTATCTTAACATGCTCAGCTAAGTTCTGATCTCTCAACCAGGCGTGCCTACGAAGAACAGAACCAGTGGCAGCCACCCTGGAGGAGGCCTGCACAGCATCAAAACCACATTGCAAGGAATGTTTACCCACTTGTTCAGACACATGAACTAAATCCTGCAACTCTTTACACTCAATACCTTCCGCCAGAGCATCCACCTTAGATTTCAACTGTGAAAGAAGATAATTCTGATATTTTAACATGTGAAACTGACAATTCAATGCCCTCATGGCTAAAGTGGAAGAAGTATACACTTTCTTTCCCCATCTATCCAAAGCCCTTGCCTCTTTATCAGGAGGGACAGGATTTTTAACAACTGAGGCCTTCACACCTTTAGGCCCCTGAGAGACAGTTTCTGGGTCTGCCCTAGGACTCTTAAAAAGATACTTATGAGCTTCAGGCACCCTATAATACCTATCCGGCTTAACTGGGGCAGGAGGCAAAGAATCCGGATTCAGGGAAGCCTCTGCAAAAACATCTTCCACCACATTCAAAACAGGAGGTATAGCCAAAGGCCTGTGCTGGGGTAAAAACAAGAATTCCCTAAGCCTTTTCCTGGAATCAGAGAAATCTTGACCTTCCCATTTAAAATGCTCCCTCATGGAATGCAGAGTCTCTGAAAATGAAAAATCCTCAGGAGGGGAAGCTGAAGGAGTAGAATCATCCACATCAGAATCAGAATAAGTAGGGTACTCCTGCAAGTCTTCAGCCGAAGACTCAGAAGCCTCCGAGCATTGCTCAAAACTCTCAAACTCAGATTCCACCCTAGGCCTCTTATCAGGAGGGGGCATAGAACCCCTTATCATAGTAATCAAATCCTCTGCCATTTTAAGCATATGTTTCTTAGGCAAAGACCCTGAAGTACTAGGAGAAACCCCACTGTAGCAAAACTCGGCCTGCCCCTCAAAGAAGCCTTGGAAACAGAAGGGGAGGCTCTGACCACCTTAGGAAGAGAGGGAAGAACAGCCACCTGAGAAGCCCCTCAGCCTGGCCTACTTCCTGAGAGGATACATCCTGTAACAGTAAAGTCTCTCCTGAGACTCCAAAGAAACACCTGGCAAAACCTCCGGCTCCACTGAGCCCTCTAAAGAACCGACGCCTGGGACTGTCGGTTCCTCCACTCTAGGCTTTGCTGTTTTGTCCTTGCGTTTTTAGCGAAGCCGGCCGGAACATCCGACGGCATTTTATAATTACAACGCTTCCCAAACACTAACCTGGCACAGTCTAACCTTCTCTTAATAGTGCGTTTGTTAAATCTAGCACAAGAGCGGCATCCAACAACGTCGTGCTCAGGCCCTAAACAAGGTATACACAAAGTATGGTAATCCCTATGAGGTATCTGTTTCCCACAAGAAATACAGTTATTCACTTTTTCTGACATCCGGTTAAATACTGAGGCAAGAAAAACCAAAATATTCCCCAACGGGTACTTAGCCAACTTTGATTCGGTCTGAAACTCTGGCTTCAGAAACTTTCAGAACGCCAACCTGCACTCGCAAAATTGCTTCTGCATCGGACCATGCGGCAAAAAAGACTGAGGATATGACGTCGGTCATGCGCATTAGTACCCTGACGTTCTGACGTCAGTCTAATGCGCCCTGACCGACGTCAGCCATATACTTTGGTATTCGGGCCGACTGGACAGCGGACTACCCAATAGTTAGGACTGCAGCAATGTGGAATGAAGAACATCTGGTGATTTGTGGAAAGAAGCTGGTGGGTTAGTCCTAGTAAATGACAATAATTAGAGGTTTACTTCAAAAAAAAAAGTTATGTACTCACCATAACGTTCCATCTGAGTAGTTATACTTCATTTTTCTACAACCTGTGGGTATACGGATCAGAGGCGGCAACTTTTTCCTAGCATCTGCTCCAAGCTCCGAGCTCCTCCTCTTACCCATAATGCGCCACCATCTCCTATCTTCCCTCAGATCAAGTTTGCTGCAACTAACATATATGCAACTCAACCCAATAAACCAAACCTGAAAATAGGATAAGGTCTGGGGGAAGGAGTGAGGGAATGTTGCAGAAAAATGAAGTATAACTACTCAGATGGAACGTTATGGTGAGCACATAACTACTTTATCTGAACTAGTTAACTTAAATTTTATCTGCAACCTGTGGGACAGAGTCCCCAGCTACTCCGATCCTGGGAGGCCCTTAAGGAAGGATATTCTTGAGCATCGCAGAGCCAAAGGATGCTCTACCCCTCGAAATCAGACCCAGTTTGTAGTTGGAAATGAAGGTATGTGAATTGGCCCATGTCGCTTTTGCACAAATATCGTCCAAAGGTAACCTGGACCAAAAAGCAGCAGAAGTCGCCATGGACTTGGTAGAGTGAGCCTTAACTATACCAGGAGGAGATGAACCTTTTGCTTTGTAGGTATGTGAAATGCAAAGGGTGATCCATCTGGCTAAAGAAACTTTAGAAATAGCTTTTCCCCTAAACGCTTTGGAAAAGGAAACAAACAATTCTTCAGTCTTGCAGAAAGACTTCATTCTATGAAGATAAAAATGAAGTTGTCTATGAACATCTAACAAATGGAGTTTGTATTCACCTTTATTTTGGAAGTTGGGAAAGAAAACGGGCAGATTAATGGACTGGTTTAGGTTTGCTTCAGATGCCACTTTAGGTAAGAAGGAAGGGTTAGTACGGAGAGAGACCCTATCCTTATGGAAGACCAGGTAAAGAGGCACGGCAGACAGAGCTTGAATCTCAGAGACTCTCCTAGCCGATGTGATGCCGACTAGGAAAGCTGTCTTCCAGGACAAAAATTTTAAGTCCACCGAAGCTGCAGGTTCGAAAGTAGGGGCCACCAATGCCTGTAAAACAAAAGTAAGGTCCCAAGGAGGTACAGAATTCTTGACAGGGGGCCGTAACAGAAAAGTACCTTTAAGAAAAGCCATACACAGCCTAGAGAAGGCTAAGGCCATGTTGTCTTCACCAACGTGAAAACTGGAAATGGCTGCCAATTGTACTTTCACTGTGGAGGAATTAGCTCCTTGCTGAAAGATACCAGACAGGAAGTCCAACACCGCTGGAAAGTACAGTTTTGTACCTACCATAAATGTAGATGTTCGAGTGCTAATACAGCTGCAGTCATAACAGATGGGTTCTCCTGCCGTCAGGCGGGTCCTCGGTCGGCCGAATTCCAAAGTCTAGGTCCGGCATCGGTTGTCGTCGCTTCTTCCCTGACGTCAGTGTGACAGGGGTATAAAAGAACCAGCCAACGCCATTTTCTTCAGTTTTTCTTGCCCCAGATGTCAGGTGCCCCCAGAAGGAAGGCAATACATAAATTTGTGAAATAATGCAGTGCAATATAATCAAAATACAGTAGTTGCAAGCAAATACATCATAAATGAATACCCCAATCAGGTTGTATGAGGACGTGTTAGCCTATAGGCCTGTCCCAAGAGGGGAAGGAGGGAGGGAAACCTGGACTGCAGCTGTATTAGCACTCGAACATCTACATTTACAGTAGGTACAAAACTGTACTATGTTCATTGTGCATACAGCTGCAGTCATAACAGATGGGTAGAATCCCAAAGCTAAGAAAGGAGTGGTAGGCACTAGGTGGAACTAGGAGGAGCCAAAATGCCCTGCAAGACTGCAGTGGCAAAGCCTGCTCTAGATTTGGAGTATAATGGTAGGTTGTAGTGCTTGGAGAAGGTATGCACAGAACTCCAAGTGGCTGCTTCCAAAATATCCTTGGTAGGAACTCCTCTGAGGAAGGCTGCAGAAGTGGCTGTGGCCCTGGTGGAATGAGTTCTAATGCCTGTAGGTACAGTTTTGCCATGAAAGGAATAGCAAAAGCGTATACAGTGGGCTATCCATTTAGAGATTGTCTGTTTGGAAATTGGCTTTCCTTGAGCTCCTACTGCATAGGACACAAAGAGCTGTTCTGATTTTCTGAAAGGCTTTGTTCTGTCCAAATAATAACGCAGTTGTCTGTGGATGTCCAAGGAATGTAGTAATCTCTCCCCTTTGTTTTGAGGATTAGGATAAAAAGTAGGTAAATGTATGGCCTGATTTAAAGCTACCCTGGATACCACTTTAGGCATAAAGGACGGGTTGGTTCGTAAGGAAACTCTGTCCTGATTGAAGATGATAAAAGGCTGAACAGCCATGAGAGCCTGTAGTTCTGAAACCCTACGAGCTGAGGTGATAGCCAGAAGGAAAGCTGTTTTCCAGGACAAATATTGCAAATCTGATGAGGCAGCTGGCTCAAAGGGAGGCAAGGTCAGTTTTTCCAGAATGAAATTAAGATCCCAAGCAGGTATTGGTTGTTTCCTTGGAGGTCTTAAATTCTTAGCCCCTCTGAGGAACTGTCTTAAGAGAGGGTGAGAGAATAAAGGTGGATCAGTGTTGTATTCTGCAGAAATGGCTGAGGCATGGATTTTAATGGAGGAGAATGAAAGTCCACTGCTTAGCAGTTCAGCCAAATATTGTAGTATTTGAGGTAAATTCAGTTTTCCAGGATCCTGGCCCTTTTTCTCATTCCAGACACAAAAATGTTTCCATTTTGCGGAGTAAGCTTTTCTAGTTGATGGCCTTCTGTCCTCCAAAATGACATCCTGCACCTCCTTGGAGAGTAGGGCCTGTTGTGATGCTAAGGAATCTTCCATGCGGCTAAATTGAGTGTTTTTAGCTGGCTGTGAAGAGTTTTGAAGCTGTGCTGAGTCAGAAGGAGAGGCATTAGAGGCAGGGTCCATGGTAAGGAATGCGTCAGGCTCCTCAGGAGTGGGTACCAGTGTTGCCTTGGCCAGTCCAGAGCAATGAGAATCATCTTTGGTCTGTCTGCTCTGGTTTTCAATAGAACTTTGGGCAGCAGAGGAAGAGGTGGGAAGGCATAAACTGTCATTGATGTCCAACTGAAAGAGAGAGCGTCCACTCTCCAGGCCTTTGGATGGAAAATCCTTGAGCAGAATTTTGTCAATTGATGATTTTTGTGGGAGGCAAAGAGATCTATGTCTGGCCTTCCCCATTTCTTGGATTATTTCTGTAAAAACTTTTGGGTGCAATTTCCATTCGTGTGGATCTGTCATATTCCTGCTTAGGTTGTCTGCCAGCGTGTTTTCCTTGCCTGGCAAGTACTGTGCTTGTAGTTCCATTTGTAAGTCCATGACCATGTTCCAAAGTGACATGGCCAGTCTGCATAGGGGGTAAGAATGTGTTCCTCCCTGTTTGTTTATGTACCACATAACTGTGGTGTTGTCCGTTCTTATCAATAGTTGACCTGGTTGTAGAAGGTCCTTGAAAGCTATAATAGCATTTATTACTGCTAGCATTTCTTTTTGATTGATGTGAAGGTGCTTTGCTTTTTGGGACCATTTGCCCTGAATGCACCGATCTGTCATGTGCGCCCCCCAGGCGTAGTCCGAGGCGTCTGTTGTGATGACTTGATTTGCTTGAGGCTCGCTGAATGGAAGACCTGTGTTTGTTTGACCTGCATGAGCCCACCACAGAAATTCCTTTTGCAGGCATGGAATTAGTGGTATTATTGTTTCCAAACTGTGGCTGTGTTGAGACCATATGTTTTTCAGGTACCATTGCAGTTTCCTCATATGCAGCTTTGCACATGGGATTAGTAAGATGCAAGATGCCATGAATCCCAGAGCCTGCAGGATTTTCCTTGCAGTCAGCCTGGTGCAATTTGCTAGTGTTCTGAAGTATTGAATTAGTTGCCCCTGCTTCTCTGGCGTGAGGTAGGTCATCTGGGTGTTTGTGTCCAAATTGGCACCCAGGAAAATTATCTTCCGAGAGGGTATTAGCCTTGATTTCTTTTTGTTGACTGTGTATCCCAGAGAGTTCAACAACATTATTACATAAGCCAGATGTTTCAGAAGAATGTGCTTGCTGTCCGCTTGGATCAGGCAGTCGTCCAAATAGGGGTATATTTGTATCCCTTGAAGTCTGTAGTAGGCAATTACTGATGCCAGGCATTTCGTGAATACTCTGGGCGCAGTAGATAAGCCAAAGGGCAATGCAGAGAATTGATAATGGGTTGAACCTGCAAGAAATCTGAGGTACCTTCTGCAATTTTGTCTGATTGGGACATGCAGGTATGCCTCCTTGAGGTCCAATGTTACCAGCCAAGACTCCTTTCCCAACATGGGAAGAAGTTGCTGTAGAGTGAGCATCATGAATTTTGTGCAGTAGAAATGTGTTTAGGATGGATAGGTCCAAAATAGGTCTCCAATCTTTTCCTTTCCTTGGCACCAGAAATAGCCTGGAATAAAAACCTTGACCTTGTTCGTGCGTAGGTACCTCTTGAATAGCTTTCATGTTTATGAGATCTGTAATTTGCCTTTGTGCCTCTGCCCTTTGATTGTGTGGCAGGTTTGGCATGCCTCTCATTTTTGGAAGGGTGTGAAAATGGAATTTGTAGCCTCTGTTTATAATGTCCAGGATCCATTTGTCCTTTGTGACAATATGCCAATTTTTTGAAAATAATGCCAGCTTTCCTCTTAAGGGGGCTGCCATTTGAGACTTGGTTGGCATGCAAAGGGGAAAGTCATTGGGTTTGCTTTCTGAAAGATTGCGAGTTATCCTCACCACCTCTTTTTGTAGGAGCTTTCCATTGTCTGCCTCTAAACGATCCTTGGGATTGTCCTCTGCCCCTCGGGCGCCTATATCTGCCTCTTTGGGGTCTGTCCGTGGCATGAAAGGACCAGTTTTTGGAAGGCCAATTTCTACTAAAACGTGGGGGTTGTACCTGTAGACATTCTTTCACAGTTTGCATTGATTTAGCCTTTTCCTCCATTTTCCTCCTCAGCATTACCACCAAATAGTACATCCTTTTGAAGAGGGGCGTCTAGTAATTTAGCTTTGACATGATCAGGCAAGGCTTGTTCCTTGAGCCAGGCATGCCTACGTATGACTGATCCTGTAACAGCAGCTCTACATGAGGCCTCTAGAGCATCAAAACCACATTGTAAGGTATGCTTACCCACTTGTTCTGCACTATGCATCAAATCTTGCAACTCCTTCAAGTCTGGTTGTTCAGGTTGTGACATTTTACTTTTCAATTGGGATAACAAAAACTGTTGGTATTTTAGCATATGAAACTGACAGATTAAGGCCCTCATGGATAAGGTAGCCGAGGTATATACCTTTTTTCCCCACCTTTCTAAGGATCTGGAGTCTCTCTCGGAAGGTAATGGATTTTTGGCAATGGAGGCCTTAACTCCCTTGGGGCCCTGTGAGATGGTTTCTGGGTCAGCAGCATGGCTTTTGTATAGAAATTGGTGTGAGTCAGGAACCCTGTAGTACCTGTCAGGCTTAACTGGAGCTGGAGGTAGACAGTCCGGGTTAAGGCAGGCCTCCGAGTAAACATCATCTAGGATGTCCAAGACAGGAGGTATAGTCAGAGGCCTGTGCTGAGGTAGCAAGAGAAATTCCCTGAGCCTTTTCTTGGAATCTGAATAATCCTGGCCTTCCCAGTGGATGTGTTCCCTTAAGGTATGCAAAGTTTCCCCAAATGAGTAATCCTCTGGGGGGGATACAGAAGGGATGGATTCCTCCGCATCAGAGTCTTCAAAAGGGGAGTAAGAATGTTCCTGATCATCAGAGTGCTCTGAAATAATGGAGCCCTGATCAGAGGAGGGGGAATCTTCCTCCACTCTGGGCCTTTTGTCCGGTGGGGGCTGAGAACCTCTGATAAGAGTAATTAAATCCTCAGCCATTTTAAGCATCTGTTTCTTAGGCATGGGGCCTGGAGATGGGCCCTGTGTAGCTGGTCTCTTAGGGTGCATGGTTGCTTTAGTCTTAGTGAAAGCCTTGATGGAGAAAGAAGAGGAAGGTCTGAAGACACCTTGAGTGGAGGTGGACCTGTCCACATTCTGAGTTTCAACGCCAAGAGTGGCTTCGGTATCTGTAGTCAGGGTGTGGGCCGAGGAGCCTGCGACCTCGGGCACAGGAGACACCGTCAAAGAAGTGTCGTCGGTAGTCAGGGGCTGCGTAGGTGCCTCGCTGAGAACCGGACCACGTGTAGTCGGCTTTGGCGTGGTGTCGGTAGAGGCCGCGGACCTCGTGTGTCGGTCCTTATCTTTGCGTTTTTTAGACAAAACCGAAGTCAGAGTATCCGACGACATAGTATAGTTAAATGCTTTCCCAAAATAATGCTGGGCGAACTCCGCCCGACGCTTAATAGTGCATTTGTTGAATGTAGCACAAAAGTGACAGACCGAAACATCGTGGTCTGGGCCTAAACAAGGTATACAGAGGGAATGGAAATCCTTATGCGGTATTTGCTTCTTTCGTAATCTCAGGAGCTGGCCGACCTGCTCTTGCGAACTGCTTCTGCTTCGGGCACCGCGCGGCAAGAAAGACTGAAGAAAATGGCGTTGGCTGGTTCTTTTATACCCCTGTCGCACTGACGTCAGGGAAGAAGCGACGACAACCAACGCCAGACCTAGACTTTGGAATTCGGCCGACTGAGGACCCGCCTGACGGCAGGAGAACCCATCTGTTATGACTGCAGCTGTATGCACGATGAACATCAGGGGCTGTAAAGGGATCAATTTTTCTCTGTGAGGCCCAAATGGAAAAACGCTTCCATTTACTGCAATAATGTTTCCTAGTGGAGTCTTTAAGAGAGGCCACCAGGATGGACTTTACCTGGGATGAAAGACCGGGAGTCCTGGCAATAAACGGAACTGGAGCAACCAAGCTGTTAGCTTGAGGCTGCCCAGATCGGGCGGACGTGTCCCCGACGGATGGGAAATTAGATGTGGGCAGGGATCCAGAACCCACGGAGGGGCTAAGAGATGAGACCAAAGGAATGGGAACCAAGCCTGACGAGGCCAGAACAGGACAATGAGGATCACTTTGCACCGTAGTCGGCAAGTTTTCTGAAGAAACTTCGGAATGAGAGGTAAAGGTGGACAAGCATACAGAAGCCCAGGGGGCCAAACATGGACTAGAGCATCTCTGGGGACTTCCCCTGGTGAGGGAATTAGAGCGAAGAACTCGCTGCACTTTGCGTTGGAAGGAGATGCGAAGAGATCGCAGCAAGTCTGACCCCATGCAAGGAAAATCTCCTCCACTACTGACTGTTTCTGAGACCACTCGTAAGGCATCAGAATGGCCCGGCTCAATCTGTCCGCTAAAATGCTGGAGCGCCCCGTGATGTGCGCTGCTATCAGAAACCAACCAGTGGAAATCGTCCATTCCCACACTCTCATGGACGGTAGGATTTGGTTCCCCCCTGCTTGTTGATATACCAGACGACCGACATGTTGTCGGACTGAATTGCAATCAATCCGAGAGGGAGGACTGTGTGAAAGGCTTCCAACGCTAAAAGCACTGCCCTCATCTCTAGAACATTATGTGCAAATTGGTCTTTGTCTGGGACCACGTGCCTTGGACTGTCTTTCCCGAACAGTGCCCCCCCATTCGAGTTGGGAGGTGTCCGTGGTCACTGTGGTTTGGACTGGGGGTGACGCAAATGGGTGTCCTTTTGATATCTCCGGTGAAGTTAACCACCAAAGAAGAGATGTCCTGCAGACGTGACTGATCTTGATCGGAAATTCCATGGGTAGGTCTAGCCAAGACCACTGAACAGCCAGAGTCCATTGAAGAACCCGCATGTGAAGGCGCGCATAAGGGAGAATAGATATGGCGGCAGCCATGGAGCCCAGAGCCCGGAGAACCTCGCTCGCCTTTGAAGTCTTGGAGTTCGCTATCTGAGCTATGTGGCACCTGAGATGTAGAATCTTGTCTGGAGTTAGGAATACCTTCATCTGCAAAGTGTCTATCCGTGCCCCAAGGAATACCTTCATCTGCAAAGTGTCTATCCGTGCCCCAATGAAGTCTAGAATTTGTACTGGCTGCAAATGGAATTTGTGAACATTGACTGTAATTCCCAGTAGGTCTGCTAACCGAATTAAATAATCTCAGGCCAGACACAAGTGATGCTTGTTGTGCGCAGTGAAGAGCCAGTCGTCCAGGTATGGAAACACCTGAATACCCTGAAGCCTCAGGTGAGCCGCTACAACTGCCATTACCTTGGTGAACACCCTGGGGACTGTGGTGAGACCAAAGAGTAGGGCTCTGAACTGAAAGTGACTGGCTCCCAGCCGGAAGCGCAGAAACCTCCTGGAGCTTCTGTGTACTTTGATGTGACAGTAAGCATCCTGAAGGTCTAACGAGCACATCCAGTTGCACTGTCAGAGATAAGGTAGAATGTACTGTAGGGTGACCATCCGGAATTTCTGTTTTGCTACTGACAGGTTTAATGTTGACAGGTCTAGAATGGGCCTGAGGTCCCCCATCTTTTTTGGCACCAAAAAGAACCTTGAGTAGATGCCTAATCCGGACTGATCGGGGGGGGGGGGACTTTTTGATGGCTCGTTTGAGAAGCAGCTTTGAAACCTCTAGAGCTGCGGCCTCCCTGTGAGCGGGTGGAACATCCAGGAGGCGTTTTGCAATATTTGGAGGGGCAACGAACAGAATAGTGTAAACTCTGGATATTATCTGAAGAGCCCAGCGATCTGTCGTAATGGACTCCCATGCCACTGGGTGTAAGGACAATCGTCCCCCGACTGCCTCCAGAGTAGGACAGTTGGGCAACCCCTCAGGGCTGCTGACCGGGTCTATCAGAGAAGGGTTCCCTAGACCCAAAATTTCTGGGACCCCCTCTACCTCTGGGTCGGCGTCGATCCTGTCCCCCTCTGCCTCTGGGGGAACAGCTGTCCTGAGAATCCCGGGAACACTGAGATTTTCGGAACCACATCTTCTTCTGCCCTCTTTGATTCCTAGAGAAGGACTGCTGAGGGTTAGAGAAGCGGACTCCGACAGCAGACAAAGTCTTCCCGTCCTTTTTGCTCTGGACAAGTGTGTCAGGTACTGTCTTCCCAAAAAGGGAAGAACCGTCGTACGGAGCGTTGATAAACGACGCCTTGAAAGGGTCCGCGAACTGACACAATCTGAGCCAGGCATGACGCCTCATGGCTATGCCTGTCCCCGCCACTCTAGCTGCTCCTTCCTTGGCATGGGAAAGTAGCCGCATAGATGTATTTGAGACTGACTTCAGAGTAGACATTTTCGCAGGGAACAGTTGTCTGTCCTGCGGCGATAAAGACTCTGGGGGCGACTCAGCGAATTCCAAAGCAAGGTCTCGCTGAAGTCGAATCACATTTGCCAAATAATTCGGTGCACGGATATAAAAAGTCGCTGAGGAGTATACGCGCTTCCCAAACCTATCCACCGACCTGGACTCCTTGTCTGTAGGGTGGACTAAAGAAATCTCCTGTGCTATTTCCTTCTTTGTGGCCGCTGCGACCAACATAGCATCAACTGAGGCTCCTTTCGACCAGGGTTGGCTACCAGAAGGAGGAGATAAAACCTTGTCAGGGCGTTTGGGGATGGGCTCTACGGTATCGGGCTCCTTCCATGCACTCGTGGTGATGAGGTCCACCAAGGGGGTCTGCTGGTGGGGACACCCAGGAAGTAGATGGGCCCGTGCCAAAGGCCTCCAGGAACACTGACTCATCCCCAGAAGGTTTTGGGGCTGACCAACCTCCCCTCTGGCAGAGGATGTCCATAATTTCTCTGAAGGAGACGTCTTCGAGAGGTGACCTGGGGGAACCTTCTCCTTCATCTAAGTCAGTGTCAGTGGTGAGGGACTCGGGAGAGTCCAAGTGCCTCCTTTTGCATTTGCGCTTACGGTGACCCTCTTCAGTGGGACTTTCAGAAGGGGATCCGTGAGCCGCAGGGGTTTCCTCTGGGAAAATGACCTGGGGATCCTCTGGCATGGGCTGTCCCTGAAACAGGATGAAGGGAGTCGTCGCCAAATCCAGGGGGGCCTGGGTGGTATCAGAGGGGATGGGCTGGGGTTTCAATCCCTGGGAGAGAACCCTCTCCACCACTTAGAAGGCCGAGGGAGAAGTCCTCCCCAGATCCGAAGCGGGGACCAGAGCCGAAGACAGGGTAGCCTGAGGTCCGAGGGAACGGATCGGGTCCGAAAGGGTTGGAGCAGAAGAATCCATTCCCCCGGGTCTGACTCCCTGTCCATGGCTCCGAGAGTCACTTGGATCCGAACAAGTCAGATCCGAGGAACTCAAGGTAACGGCCGGAGTCGAGGTTGGAGGAACCGTCGGCGCCGAGCTACCAGCTCCGTAAAACCTCGGATCCAAGAGCCCCGAAGCCGAAGCATGGATCAGGGAAGGAGAGATGGGGCAAAAAAGAGGCATGAAGGTCACCCCTCCAGAGGGAGAGGGACCTGGCAAGACTCCCATCTGAATTTGGGTCTGAATAAATCATCACATCATCCTGTCCATATCCATGTCTGATAGGCTCAGAGTCGACCTCGAAGAGGCCACCGACTCAGATCTGGTGGGTCTGAGCAGTGGGGTGGAAGGCCTCGGGTCCGAATGTTCCAATGGCTCCGGTGAGAAAAGAGGAGTCCGGAGCCGAGGAGAAACAGGCCTCATGGTCTTAGATGGGGGGGCTGAGACAGAGCTCCCTGTCTGGGGATCTCTTACAATGCCTGTCCTTCTTTTTCTCCCTTTCTTCTCTGCGCCTTTCATTTTCCTTCTCTTTTTCTTTTTCCTTATCTTTGTCAGACTCGCTGACTGAAGATCTGTCCTTTGAAGACCCATCGCCAGACGAAGAGGGAGGTTGAGTCCCTGTCTGGGGTGGTACACTAGCGACCGAGGCCGAGGCAGATTCCAGCATGGCAACAGGGAGAAGGCCTTTGGTAACTAGCTTGGCCTTACGATCCCTAAGGGCCCTAGGGTTGAAATCTGAACAGACAGCACATTGAGTGTGACCATCGGCAGGGGAAAGCTTATGGCCACACTCTGTACATTTTTTGAACACAGGCTTTGGCTGATCAGCCATAGTCCTGCACTCCAAGGTATAAGCACTACCTTTCCAAAAACCACACAGGTAGGGGAAGGGCAGGCCTAACTACTACTCTAATACAAAAAACTTTTTTTTTTTTTTACACCAACGACCAAACGTGATACTACAGAAGGGGAGGAAGGGAAATCCTAGTCAAGCACACCTAAATATCAGCGAAAAGTTTCTACTTACTATCCCTGAGGTCAGAGCAAAGGAGACCACGATGCACACTACTGGCGTGGCAAACGAGATCTGAGGGAAGACAGGAGATGGTAGGGCAATATGGGTAAGGGGAGGAGCTCGGAGCTTGGAGCAGATGCTAGAAAAAAGTTGCCGGCTCGGATCCGATACGGATCCGTATACCCACAAGTTGCCAATAAAATTAATTTAACTACTTCAGATCACATGTTAATTCACACTTATTCTGCCACCTTTTCAAGTTAATAGTACTAATAT
Organism: Protopterus annectens; assembly: GCF_019279795.1. Lineage (NCBI taxonomy): Eukaryota > Metazoa > Chordata > Ceratodontiformes > Protopteridae > Protopterus > Protopterus annectens. Next base: position 105,477,373 of record NC_056727.1, on the reverse strand, counting down.
TTTCACAAGTGTCACTGACTGCCCTGATTACTTCTGGATTTGTAACCTGATTCTGGAGGTAAGTCATTGAGAAAGTACAGTTGTGTACACCTACCATAAATGTAGATGTTCGAGTGTCTTCACTGTTGCAGTCATGACTGTAGGGTTCTCCCCTGCCGGCAGGCAGCCCTCGGTCGGCCAGAATCCCAAAGTCTGGGTCCGGCGTCGGCTGTTCAACCATGCTCCCTGACGTCAGAGCACCAGGAGTACAAAGCTGACAGCCGACACCATCTTCTCCAGTTTTTCTTGCCCCAGATGTCAGGAGTCCCAAAATGAAAAAGGTCCCATAACCTTTGCAAATACACCTCAGAAGAATGGTGAAAAAAGGAAATACACAAAAGTAAAAATAAGAGGGGACTGGAGGAGGGCAGACTGCAACAGTGAAGACACTCTAACATCTACATTTATGGTAGGTGTACACAACTGTACTATGTTCATCGTGTTTCACTGTTGCAGTCATGACTGTAGGGTAGAATCCCAAAGCTGAAAGAAAGGGAGGTGGTCATAAAGAAGAAGGGGCGGCTAAAAGGCCCTGCAAGACTGCAGAGGCAAAGCCTGCCCTAGACTTAGAGTAGAGAGGTAGATTGTAGCGCTTAGAAAAAGTATACACTGAACTCCAAGTTGCAGCTTCCAAAATGTCTTTGGTAGGAACTCCCCCGAGGAAGGCCGCAGAAGTGGCAGCAGCTCTGGTGGAATGAGTCAGTATACTCCCTGGGATTTGCTTTCCATGGTGAGAATAACAAAATCTGATTCCATGAGCAATCCATTTAGAAATGGTCTGTTTTGAAATGGCTTTACCTTGGGAACTTGAAGCATAAGAAACAAACAATTGTTCTGATTTTCTGATGTCCTTGGTTCTGTTCAGGTAAAAACGTAGTTGTCTGTGTACATCCAAGGAATGTAAGATCCTTTCCCCTTTATTTTGAGGAGTGGGGAAAATGGTTGGCAAGTGAATAGTTTGATTTAAAGCCACTCTGGAAACCACCTTAGGCATGAAGGTAGGATTAGTCCTCAAAGATACCCTGTCTTGATGAAAAATAATATAAGGTTCCACAGCCATAAGAGCTTGTAACTCTGAAACTCTCCTGGCAGAGGTTAGGGCTAACATGATAGCTGTCTTCCAAGATAAAAACTTGATGTCAGAAGAGGCAGCAGGCTCAAAAGGAGGCAAGGTTAGTTTTTCCAAAACATAGTTGAGATCCCAAGCGGGACTAGGAGGAGATCTAGGAGGTCTTAAGTTCTTAGCTCCTCTGAGAAACTGTCTCATGAGCTGGTGGGAAAAGATGGGAGGGTCTGTATTATAATGAGCAGAAATAGCAGAGGCATGTATCTTAATGGAAGAGAAAGAGACCCTTATGTAAGAGATCTGTCAAGTAAAGTAAAATTAAAGTAATGTTAGGAAGAAGAGGATCAGGATCCTGAGCCTGCATCCAGGAACAAAATCTTTTCCATTTTCCTGCATAAGATTTTCTAGTGCTAGGACGTCTGGCTTCTAAAATGGCATCCATAACCTGCTTGGGTAGGAAAGAAGAAATCAAAGGCCCTGGATTAACCAGGCCGCCAGGCTGAGAGTTCTGACATGAGAATGTAGAACCTGACCCTGATGTTGGGACAGAAGGTTCGGAGACTGAGGTAAAACCCAAGGGGGCTCCAGGCATAGGTTTTTCAGAGTTGGATACCAAAATTGCCGAGGCCAATTTGGAGCCAGCAAGATTATCATCTTGGGCTTGTCCTGTTTTATCTTCAATAAAACCCGTGGAAGAGGAGGAAGAGGCGGAAAGGCATATCCCGAGAGGTTCCTCCAACCGAATGACAGGGCATCCACTTTCCAAGCTTCTCTGTGGAAAGTCCTGGTGCAAAAATTCTGTAGTTGATGATTGAGATGGGATGCAAAGAGGTCTATGTGAGGACATCCCCAGACTGCTGTTATCATCCTGAATATTTTGGTGTCCAGCATCCACTCGTGTGGATCTGAAAGGTTTCTGCTCAGACTGTCTGCCAGGAAGTTTTGTTTCCCTGGTAGAAACTGAGCTTGAAGATCCAGATTGCAAGCTAGAGCTGTGTTCCATAGATCCATGGCTAGTCTGCAAAGGGGGTAGGAATGAGATCCCCCTTGCTTGTTTATGTACCACATAACTGTGGTGTTGTCTGTCCGTATTAGTAGTTGTCCTGGTTGTAAAAGATTCCTGAAGGCCAATAGAGCTTTCTGAATGGCTAACATTTCCTTTAAGATGATATGCAGGTGCTTGTGATCCTTTGTCCAAAGGCCCTGCAGACAATTGCCCTGAAAATGGGCTCCCCAAGCATAATCTGAGGCGTCCGTGGTTAGAATCTGAGTGGCCGGAGGCAGACGGAAGGGTTTCCCTTTGTTTAGAGCACATGCCCTGGACCAACAAAGAAATTCCTTTTGAAGGCAAGGAAGGACGGAGATCAGTATGTCTAAACTGTGGCAATGCTGAGACCATACACTTTTTAGGTACCACTGTATTTTCCTCATGTGTAGTCTTGCATATGGTACGAGAAGGATGCAGGAGGCCATGTAACCCAAAGCCTGCAGGAATTTCCTTGCAGATAGTTGAGTTAAAGTTGCCAAGGTTCTGAAAGTTGAAGCCAGCTGTAATTGTTTTTCGGACGTCAGAAATGCCATTTGGGTTGTGGTGTTTAGAAGTGCACCCAGAAAAGTTATCTGTTGTGATGGTGTCAAATTTGACTTTTTTATGTTTACAGAGAATCCCAGGAACTTGAGGAGGTTCTGTACAAATTCTAGATGTTGGAGTAAGACATCCTTGCTGTCTGCCTGAATTAGACAATCGTCCAGATAAGGGTAAATTTGAATTCCCTTGAGTCTGCAGTAAGCTACTACTGGAGCCAGGCATTTGGTGAAGACCCTGGGTGCAGTAGACAATCCAAAGGGCAGCGCAGAGAATTGAAAGTGCCTCGATCCAGCCTTGAACCTGAGGTATTTTCTGCGATCCTGCCTGATGAGAATGTGTAAATATGCCTCCTTTAAATCCAAAGTTACCATCCATGCATCTTTGGACAGCATTGGAAGTAGCTGCTGTAGAGTAAGCATCTTGAATTTTGGAATCTCTAGAAAGGTGTTCAAGACCGACAGATCCAGAATGGGTCTCCATGAGTTTTGCTTCCTTGGGACTAGAAAGAGCCTTGAGTAAAAACCTTTTCCCATCTCTGAAAGTGGAACCAGTTCTATGGCATTCATAGCCAAAAGAGCTTCCACCTGGTTTAAGGCCTCCGTCCATTGATGTTTTGGAAGGTCTGGCCATCCGCTTGGCCTTGGCAAGGTATGAAAATGGAATTTGTAACCTCTTAAAACCACATCCAAAACCCACTTGTCTTGGGTTATTTGAGTCCAATTTTGATAAAAAAGAGAGAGTTTTCCTCCGAGAGAGGCTTCCAGGCAAGAAGTTCCTGTAGTCCAACAGAGTGAGTCATTGAGTCTGTTTCCTTTGAGTTTGTGACCTGTCCTCTCCTCCCCTAGGGGTGGAAGCAGTCCATTGTCTTGGTCTATAAGAAGCTTGTGTTTGAGGCCTTCCTCTGGAGCATCTATATCTACCCCTCTGAGGCCTGTCTGAAGTGGGAAAGGACCAATTTTTAGAAGGCCAATTCCTGCTAAATCTAGATGGCTGTACTTGTAAGAAATCTTTAACTGTTTGCAAGGATTTAGCCTTATCATCCATCTTTTTAATCACCTCTTCAGCTTTTGATCCAAACAAAACATTATGCTGAACAGGAGCATCCAATAATTTAGCCTTTACTTGTTCAGGCAAATTTTGTTCCTTTAGCCATGCATGCTTTCTAATGACTGTGCCAGAGGCTGCAGCCCTACAAGAAGCCTCCAAGGCATCAAATCCACAGTGTAAACCATGCTTCCCAACTTGTTCAGTGGCATGCAATAAGTCATGTAATTCCTTATCATCTGCACAGGCAGAAATGGAAGTAAGCTTTTGTTTTAAAACAGACAAGAGAAATTGCTGGTATTTTAGCATATGAAACTGACAGTTTAAAGCCCTAATGGACAAAGTAGCAGAAGTGTACACCTTTTTGCCCCATCTTTCTAAGGATCGAGAATCCTTTTCAGTAGGAATGGGATTTTTGGCAGAAGCGGCCTTAACTCCCTTAGGACCCTGAGAAATGGTTTCAGGGTCAGCAGAAGGGTTCTTGTATAAAAATTGATGGGAATCAGGAACCCTGTAATATCTATCAGGCTTAACAGGAGCAGGAGGAAAAGAGTCAGGGGTCAAGTTAGCCTCCGAAAAGGCATCATCCACAATATCCAAAACAGGAGGAATAGCCAGGGGTCTATGTTGGGGAAGAAGAAGAAAATCCCTCAGTCTTTTCTTAGATTCCCAATACTCCTGTCCTTCCCAGTGGAAATGTTCCCTCATTTCATGCAAAGTTTCCCCAAAAGAGAAATCCTCCGGGGGAGAAGCTGAAGGAATGGATTCCTCAGCATCAGAATCCTCATAAGGGGGGAAAGAATATTCCTGATCAGAAGAAGAAACTGAAGAAACAGAAGCCTGATCAGAGGAATCATAATAAACATCCTGCATTGGCCTTTTATCTGGAGGGGGATGTGAACCCCTAATCATAGTAAGCAAATCCTCCGCCATCTTGAGTAACTGTTTCTGTGACTTGGGAGCCGGTTCAGAAGAGGCCTGTGTTGTAGTCTTTGATTTAGATGGAGTCTTTGCCTTTATTAGAAGCTGAGTAGGCCTGAAAACCCCTTCGGAAGCCAGTACCTGCACAGCGGCTCCGGACCCATCCGAAGGAGCATTGTCTGAAGGTCCTGCAACAGAAATATTTAAAGGCCTGGTTGGCTCCTCATGAGAGTCTGCAAAAGCGCCTCACTGACGACGGCCGAACCTGAAGCTGGCTCCGCTTGTGCGCTATCATCAGATTTGGACCTCGGAGGCCTGTCTTTATCCTTGCGACGTTTGTGAACTCCGGTAGCCGGAACCGTATCCAACGACATTTTGTAGTTAAAGCGCCTACCAAAGTAATGAAAAGCAAAATCGTACCTTCGCTTAATTGTACGTTGATTGAATCTAGCACAAAACTGACAACTAACTACGTCGTGGTCAGGGCCTAAGCAAGGAATACAGTAAGAATGAAAATCCTTATGAGGTATTTGCTTCCCCCATGAAATACAATTATTAACTTTTTCTGACATCGGAGTGGAGCAAGAAAAAAGTTTCCCCAATGGGGTACTTAGCTTTGAGTGGAGAAGAAAATCTTCGGACTGAAGTAGATCAGAAAAATTCGTCAGGAGTCAGCCGACCGGCACTTGTGAACTGCTATCACCGCACGGCAAGAAAGACTGGAGAAGATGGCGTCGGCTGTCAGCTTTGTACTCCTGGTGCTCTGACATCAGGGAGCATGGTTGAACAGCCGACGCCGGACCCAGACTTTGGGATTCTGGCCAACCGAGGGCTGCCTGCCAGCAGGGGATAACCCTACAGTCATGACTGCAACAGTGAAACACGATGAACATCTACGCTATACTGTACAAAGGTAATACCAGAAGCAAGCACTTATTTTTTTACTTTTTTTTCTTAGTTAAAGTAATGTTTTGCACTAGGCGTTTCTTTTAAAGTATGATATGCCATGCTCATTCCTTTTAAAACTCTTTTGTGGACGGCACCTAGCACACCACTAAATCTTTCCCCCTGCTAGATTTCCACCCTTCTTGGTCTTTTACTTTTCCTCTGTCAGTGTTTTAGCCCACCTTTATCATAGACTTTTTCTTTCTCTACTCCCCTTGCCTGCTTTTGTAATCTATCGCTCTCTCACTGTAAATCTACTTTTTTTCTGTCTAGCTGTTAATTCGTTAAGGGCAGGCATAGTTTCTATTTGCTAGTACTTATGGCTTTGGGGATTGTTTTCTTAATTTCACAAGATCTGGTCCATCCCACTCTGTTCACTTTTCGCTAAGGTCGAGCTCACTCCGCTCCCCTACACAGACCCCATTCCCCACCCACCCCTGCAACTTCATTTATCTAGACCTAGCCAATCTCTCTATTTCTCTCCACCAATCACATACTAATTACATCTCCTACTTCCCACACTCCTATATACTAGATTCTTTACCACTTGTTATTCTTCTTCCACCTTTATTTTCTCTCACTACCCTCCACAAGCTTTTATTCTTACTTTTCTCAGAAAATGGTTTCCTCCATCAACATCTTGCATCCAAAAACTATATCATTACACACAATGACCATTATTCTTCTTACACTTTTCAGCTACCTCACATCTCTCCAACACCCATCACATAACATCTATTCCTCCCATACCAAAACTTCAAAATCACCCCTAGTCTCTGTAACACTACTTCCATAGGATTCTTCTCATACAAATACATACATCTCTACATTAAATTTCATTCTCCTCTTGGATATTACTATCCGTTCTAAGCTCACCAAGTTCAAAACATATTTTTATTCATATCTACAACTCAGTGGAGATAAACACCCCAATCCTGGGCCCATCCCTATTCATCAGCAATCCATCCCATCTATCCCCTTCCCAACTTGCATCATTTCTACTCCCCACAAAAGGTTTAACCTTTTGCTCATTACATCCGAGTGACAGCTCCAGGTGCATCTACAGTTAACTCCTACTGACGCCTCTAGGCGTCAAATATTGATTGTTCAAATTTTTATCAATAATTCTAACACCATGCTATGTACAAGTTTTTTAAAAGATTTCATCTTAAAGCTTACACAATAGCAAACTCAACTGCATCAATATTTGACCACTGTCTAGTGTAGGTAAATACATATTAACTGTTGTTTTTATGATGCTAATTTATAAAGACAATTTTATTTTTTTTCTAAATATCTCAACAACCAAGTAATGCAGACAGAACTCCTTATCCTTATATGAAAGCTCTCATCTAGATGAATAAAATGCTGCTGACAGTATGTGTGTAACTTGAGTGGTTGCTGAGACATAGTAAGTAGCTTACAAAATATTACAAATGTAATAGTTACTATGTTTACTGTAACTTATAAACTACAAGTTAAGATCTAGAACCTAAAGAATACTACTACTGTAAAAATAATTTGCGCTGAAGAGTTTGCCATTTATACTTCTTTCATAATCCCTATGGTTACAGAGATAAGAACGTTTGTTTGAAATGTGAAGACATAATTTGATTCTGTCAAAAGGCTTAGGCTCCACTCATTGGAAGTTACAGTGCAAACTTCCTGAGCTCCATTGGAGTGAATGAGTTTACATGAACCTAAGAAGTGTAGTCAACAAGGTCCAGGATCTTCATGCCTCCCTATTGCTGTACTTACTGAAACTAAGACCATTAAAAGCAATGACATTCTTCCTACAAGCTATAATATACACAGATGTGATAGAAAGAACAAGCGGGGGGGGGGGGTATAAACAAAATTTAAGACGTGAACTAGTTGATGCAAACAACCCTCTTATATAAGCATCTAATAAAAACTGCTATTTACATTCTGCTGGTACTAACCTCAACACAACTGAAGATATAATACACTGGCTATCCCTAACTTTCTCTCAATAAACTATCACTATGGGTGACCTCAACACTAACTGGCTCTCTTGTAACTCTGATATTCCCTCAAATTTCATTCACTTACATGACTTTACACAGGTTATACCAACAGCTACTAGAATTGATAAATCCACTAAAAGGAAATCTATTTTTGACTGGATTCTCACGAACAAACCTTCACTAGCCTTCCAATCAGGGTGCCTCCCAAATGGAATTAGTGATCACCTCCCCACTTACATAGTCATTGTCCCCCCTAGACAATCCTATTTTCACCTTATGTGAAGCAAAAAGAACTTCTGTACTCAAACTTTCCTCTCCTTCTTACACCACTGTGACTGGTCACCCCCTCAAAACTCTTCCCTTGACACTGCAGTTGGTTATTTTAATATCACCTTCCTAGATATCCTAAACAGACTAGCCCCCTTCTGAACTGCTAGAATTAAATCTAATTATGCTCCTTGGCTAACATACGATACCAAAACTCTATTAAAACAAAGGGACAAAGCCTGGTCTCTCTGGCATACAATTAACAAACAATTTGACCTAGATCTATATAAACATCTTCGTAAAGCTAAGTCCCAAATAATAGTCAACGAAAAGTCATACTTTACAGCCACACAGCAACAGCACTACAACAATCCCAAGAAATTCTGGTCCTCCATAAAAAAGCTCCTTCAACCCAGAAATTCTTCCACCGCTATCCCTTCAACTTCCTTTAACTCTGATAGCATTGTTAAACAATTCAATACTTTCTTTACTAACTCCATTCATGCTATTACTAATTCTAAAATCAATACTCCTCCTATTATCCCAACTTCAACTAGCTATGCCAGCAAATTATTTTCCTTCAAACCTGTCCAAACTCTCACCATAAAAAAATTCCTCTCCAAACTTAAACCCACATCCCTTGCAGCTGATAATCCTGCTACAGAATTCCTAAAAACAGCTGCTCCTGCTATTGCCTATCTCATTACAATTCTAATCAACTGCTCTATCTTGGAACACTATGCTCCTTCCTACTGGAAGATATCTTATATTATTCCCCTACACAAAGGAGGGAACTTAAACGTTGCTCCATGGTTAAGTAAAGAAACCAGGTCACTGCTAATAGCCAGAGATAAAGCTTGGGTACACTGGCAAAAAATAAAATCCCAAGCTACAAGGCATTCTTGCTGTGAACTAAGAAACAGAGCTAAAAAGCAAACAAAACGGAATAAAATAGACTATTACTCTAAAATGTAATCTAAACACCACACAAACCCCCTCAAAATTCTGGACTGCAATTAATAACATTTTCCATCCTGGAAAAGCAGGTACACCCCCTCCCACTACAAAAGACAGCTCTGTCTGTATAGCTACACAATTTAACACCTACTCCATAGAAACGACTGTACATCTCTCTAATAACCAGCCCCCTACTGACACCTCAAAAACACCTACACTCCAACAAAAGAAGTCCAGCTTATCTCTTGAACCAGCCTCAATTAGTACTATTATAAACATCCTTAAGAAACTAAACCCCACTTCTCTAGTTGCTGACCACTTACCACCCGAGTTCCTAAAACTATCTGCTGAAGTAATTGCATATTCTGTCTCCATTCTAATAAACAGATCTATTTCAGAACAATATGTTCCCACCATCTGGAAGACTTCATACATCACTCCACTTCACAAAGGTGGCAATTCTACTGAATTATCCAACTACCACCCTATTGCAATTCTATCTCCACTATCTAAACTACTGGAAAAAATTGTTCATAAGCAAATCATGGACCACCTAGATACAAACAAATTGTTAACCAAGACACAACATGGCTTCTGCTGACACCACAGCACCACCACTGCACTTTTGTCATTTACAAACACAGACAGCAACCACAGTAATAATGGTGATCATGTTTCCTCCACCTTTTTAGACTTATCAAAAGTTTTTGATAAGGTGGAACATGAAAAATTCCTACATGCCCTCTCTGACATGGCCTTATCACATTTTACTCTTAAATGGTTCCAGAGCTACTTAACTGGAAGACATCAAGCAGTATGTTGGCACCAAACTCTATCTCCCCTACTTGCAGTCACTCTAGGAGTTCCCCAAGGATCTGTTCTTGCCCCACTACTCTTCCCCATATTTATAAACAATCTCTATACCGCAGCGCCCTCTGCCACAATTATCCAATAAGCTGATGATTCCACAGTAATATGTGCTGCCAATACCCTTCAAGAGCTACAAGCAATCACTCAATCATCCTTTTCCAAAATGCAGTCCTGGCTAACAAACTCCCATTTAATTTTAAACCCCAATAAGACAAAACTCATGCTATTCCATCCTAATAAAGTTACTATAGCCACAGGATCTTTTTACATTGTTTCCCCAAATAACACTACTATCTCATCCTCTCCACACACCAAACTATTGGGTGTGGAAATAGACACCAATATGAGATTTGACATCCACATCTCTCAATTTAAAAAGTCCACAAAAAATTAGGTACACTATATCGGAACAAGCAGTATCTCACAAAAAAACACAAGAATAGCTATTGCCCAAACTCATTTGACCTCAACCCTTATTTATGCATCACCTATCCTTATTAACCTCAGGAAAACAGAACTGGTAAAACTAGAATCTTGTTACAATAAAATACCTAGGTATGCAGCACACACTACTTTCAGATCTCATCATTGCTCTGCTCTAAAGAAATTAAACTGGTTGGAACTTCCCCAACTTTTACATCTGTCGTAGCTTAACATGGCTTACAAACTTTTTTATCATTCTGCAAAAACTCCATCACTACAAGGCCTAGTAATGCCTTATTCCTGTGGTACAATGCTCTGTTCCAACAACAAGCCCTTCTTACTGATATCAACAGCACACAATCGTGCTGGTGAATCCACCTACTCTCATTATATTGCCAAGATCTGGAATTCTCTACTTGTTAACATCACATCTAGCACTACTATAACCACATTTAAACAAATGCTAAAAACACACCTATCAGTAAATGTCTCTGTCCTTGCTCTATCCCAGACTAAGAATTTCCCACTCCTCCTAATCTTTCTTCATACTAGCGCTACTATCCGTGATTTAACTGTCGATTATGTATTTTTGTTACTATTAACTGATTATGTATCCACTCACATGGGAACTCCTCAAACCAAAAATATGTAAATATTAATGTATTTGAGACTGTCATTGTGAACTTTGAGAGGAAATCTTTTTGGGACCTTGTGTGGACAGACAGTATTTGTCACCAGGGCATCAGTGGGAGTTAACTGTAGGTGCTCCTGAAGGTGTCAGTAAGATGTAACAAATTATGTTATGTTATTTAAATTTTTGTACTTGTATAAGTTTGACTTTTTACTTTTATTATTGTATATGTTTGGAGCTTTTCTCCTCGGGTCTCTGCTGAAAAAGGGTTTTCTTTTGCCCAGTCAGACTAACCCAGTTAACAAATGTCAAATAAGTAAATAAACTCCACTGAGTTCTCTAATTACAGACCCATTGCTATCCCACCCTTCTGTCAAAAATTCTGGAAAAATGAATCCATCTGCAGGTTTTAAACTACCTTCTTTCTAATAACCTCTTAGCCAACACTCAACATGGGTTTCGCCCCCACCACAGCATTACTACTGCTGTCTTTAGCTTCACTAACCCAATAAACCAATATAGAAATAAAGATCAACTTGTGTCTTCCCTCTTCCTAGATCTTTCTAAAGCCTTTGATACAGTTTCTCACCAAAACCTTTTCAATGAATTACCCACATTTAAACTTAGTCCCCCTGTTCTAGTATGGTTTCATAATTATTTGTCCGGCCGACAGGATGTCGTTAAATGGCAACAGGGACTCTCTTCCCTCCTGCCTGTGAACTCGGGTGTACCTCAGGACTCTATTTTAGGTCCTCTACTTTTTAGTATTTTCACCAACCCACTCCATTCATCTGCATCTTTAGCCTCTGTTGTTCAATATGCAGATGACTCAACTCTTATCTGTGCTGTATCTTCCTTAAATCTGCTCATTTTCACAACTCAACAGTCGTCTTATCAGTTGAATTATGGCTATCAGAATCACAACTGATTCTAAATCCTTCTAAGACCAAACTTATGCGCTTCCACCCTAGGAAATCACTCAGCCCCCTACATTTCAAATACAATCATCCAATAATAACAATAATTTCTGCCATACCCCATACAAAATTACTGTGTGTCCTAACTGATAAAAAACTGAAATTTGACCTTCATCTAGCACAGTCCATCAAAAAAAAAACTCATAATAAACTAGTCTCACTCTACTGACTCAAGCTTTTTCTTACAACTAAAACTAGACAAGATATAGCCAGAACTCCCCTTCTCTCCCCCCTACTATATGCCTCTCCCATCTTCACAAACCTTAGTTAAACTGATGTAGCTAAGCTTGAAATTTGTTATAAGAAAACTGCAAAATTTGCTACTAACAGCCCACACAGATCTCATCACTGCTCCTCTTACATCAACTCCACTAGCTTGAACTTCCCATCTATTAACTTACACTCAGCTTACGAAAGTTTACAGACTAGTCCATCAACCTGAATACACCCGTTCTCTTCAGTTAATGTTTCAACCCTACACTAACAATCATCCTCTCTGATCTTCCAACAAATTCTTGCTACAACTCTAAGTCCAGCAATAAAGTTGGTGACTCTCTATATTCTAGCTATATCTCCAAAATATGGAATGCTATTCCTCAGGTCATTATATCCAATCCCAAATTACTTCAATTCAAAATGCTCCTAAAAGAATTCCTCTATACTAACTGGCTCTGTTCATGTTCTCATGGCTAACGGCTTCTCTCTCTTGCTTTATTCTGACTTTTACTTTATCTAACTTCCCATTTTACTTATCTTCTCTTTTCAATTTCTATCTCTAATAACCCCTTTCTTCTCTCTACTACATTTTACCTTCTAGTTCCTCAAACCTCCCTGGCCTGCTCTCCTATTACACTTTTCTCCTCCACTTTTTCCTCGCTTCCTTTTTATTTCGCCTTCTCTCCTTGCTTTCCTTCTTTACTGACTTCTCCCCACTCCTCTATGCTCTATACTTATCTGCTGCTTACATATTTCTTTTTGTAACTTTTTCATTTGTAATGCTTCTAAGTGTCAAATTTGCCTTATCCCCCTGCTATTTTCTCTCTTACATTTTCACTCATTTGATTACTATTTCTGCAAGTGTAGTCATACTTTTTTACATTTATTAGTATGTATATTGTGCATGTTTTTTCCTCCCTAATATTTAGTTTACCTTAGATATATATATATATATATATATATATATATATTGGACTAACTTTATTGCATTGTTTTTGTACTTTGTTTTTGGGGCTTTTCCCCCCCAGGACTCCAATAAAATTGGGCTAACACCCAGTCGGACTATCCTGGTTAACAAAAGTAAATAAATAAATACATAAATGTTCAAAGGTATGACCAGAAAGGTTCCACTATGAAACGCTGACCTTCTGAAAGCAGACACTTCAAAAGAAAGAAAAATAATGCCCAAAAACCAGGAGGGTGAAAAACTCCTTTTTCTTGATTTTTGTAGGGGGCAAGTCCCCCACAACCCTCAAACTTATATTTACCAACTCAGAGGTCGCACGGACTCAAAGAAGGAAGAAATCTCTCGAGAAATGTCTATGTCCTTTAAGTAGCTTGCTAAAAAAAGTTATGTACTCACCATAATATCCCATCTGTGTTGTCCATTTTCATTCTTCCTCAACTGATGGGTTCATATCTGAGACACTGATCTGACCCAGTTGCTTCTGCCAGAACCTGTGATCCATAATTTGTGAGCTTGAGCTCCTTCCTTTACCCACAATGCCCTAACATAACATACCTCAGACTGAGTTTGTTGACCCTAAAAATAAAGGGACCACATCTTAAAGAAGTTAATAAAGATAGAATAGGAAAAAATTAGCTGGAGCTCCAATAAGGAACAAAAGTTCCTGAGAACACTCCAGAAGCAAAGGGATGGGGGCAGGAGGGTGGGAAGTTGAGGAAGAATAAAAATGGACAACATAAATGGAATGTTATGATGAGTACATAACTTATCTGACGTTTCCCTTTTCATTCACTCCTCAACTGATGGGGCACAGTCCCCAGCTAGTTGAACCTTGGGTGGCCCTCATGGAAGGCTATACCAGAGTATTGCAGAGCAAAGGCAGCTCTATTCCTGGAAACCAAATACAATTTGTAATGAGCAATAAAAGTGTGAGCATAAGGCCAAGTTGTAGCTGCACAAATGTTATTTTATTCTTTATTTATTTTATTTTGCATTTGTTTACCGGGATAGTCCGACTGGTTACATGTCCATTTTCAGTGGAGGCCCGGGGAGAAAAGCTCCAAAACGACATTCAACAAACTGTTACATATTTACAATTTAAAATACAAAATAAAACACAAATAAATGGATTTTGACACAGATGTAATCAAACACAAAAACAGATACACAAACAAATGATTATATTTTTACTCAGATGGAAAATTCTAGACAGTGTTTTTAAGAATGACAGGGTATTGAATGCCTAGTAGGCTAACCTGGTAGTAGATCCAAGGAGATCATAAGATTTATAAGTTAAGAAACAATAAAGTGTAGGCAGAAGTTCTCCATGTGCACGAGTGATGGTTAGAGTTAGTCTGCATTAGGACAAGGACATAGTCATCGTTTTTTTAAAGTACTGAATCAGACTTTTCTTGAATTGAGGTAGAGAGAGTTCAGATGTAAGATAAGCAGGAAGAGAATTCCAAGTTTTGCAAACAGAGATTTACCGGCTGTGTTGTTGGATTTGAGAGTTTGAACTAGTAGTCTTTCAGATGAACGAAGTGTGCTAAGGTTACTGTAGGGGGTGATGAGGGTTTTTAAGTACGGGTGTATTACCTGGTTGGTAGAGAATCTTGTGTGCAGCTATTAGTTGGTTAACCTAAAGTAAGTTAGGCAGTTCAAGCCATCCTAGTAGATTTAGGTTATGACAGTGATGAGTTCTGTAGACTGCATTGGTACCAAATCTAGCAATGGAATTGTAGCTGCTAGAAAGTTTATTAAGGTCAGTTTTGCTGAGGTTTGTAAATAGAGGGGAAGCATAGAGGTGGGAGGAGAGTAGATGTGTACGAGCAATTACAGTTCTGGCTAATGGCATTAGGAAGGGCTTGATCCTATATAGTGAGCTAAGTTTTTTATTAACTGTTTTAATAGTTTTATTGACATGCAGATCAAACTTAAGGTTATTATCTATTATAACTCCTAACAGTTTGGTTGAGGAATCTGGGGAAATAATGATGCCGTTGTTCAATTTTAATGTAAAGGTTATAGGGGCAGACCTGTGAGTGGGGGAGAAAAGCAGCAGTTTGACTTTATTAGGATTTAACATGAGACGACGGTTAAGGAGCCAATTTTTAACTGTGTTAAAAGTATTTTGGGATAGAATCTGCAACTCTGTAGGTGAAGTGTCGGAGCATACTAAAGTGGAGTCATCTGCATACTGAATGCATGTTGCATTTGGGATGACCTTATACAAATCATTGATGAAAATGGAAAATAACAGTGGACCTAGTATGGAGTCTTGGGGTAATCCGAGGGAGATGGGGTGGATAGTTTGCTCTGCCATAGGACAGCCTGTTGTCTACCACTGAGATATGATTTAAACCACTGGATGGCCTGGTAATCTAGGGAGATGGATTTCAAAGTATTTATGAGTATTTGGTGGTTTACCATATCAAAGGCTTTTGAAAGATAGCAGAGGAAAGTTTATTATTGTTTCGATGTTGGTTAATGACCTTAGAGAAAAAGAGGAGGCTGAGGTTGTACTATGGAATAGTCTAAAGCCATGTTGGGTGTTGGCTAGAAGATTATTATGGATAAGACAGTTCAGGAGTTGATTGTGGAAGCATTTTTCCACAATTTTAGCCAAGGGTGACAGAAAAGCTATGGGTCTATAGTTTGAAAGTTCAGTAGAGCTGCCCCCTTTATGGAGTGGGATGACCTGGGATATCTTCCAGATGGAGGGAATGGACGTTTCAGTTATAGTTCTACTGATCAGGATAGTAATGGGGTATGCTATGGCATCTGCAGCTTTTTGTAGATATTCTGCAGGGAGGAGATCAGCCGACAGGGTGGCAGGCTTTATTTTTCTAAGTAATTTTCGGACCAAAGATGTGCAAACGGGTTTGAAGTTAAAGGGGAGTTGGGAGCAGGGTGTAGTGGCCGGAGAATATGGGCATCCAGGGGATAATTGGTTAGCTAGGTTCTGGGTGGTTGTTGTAAAGAAGCTGCTAAAGGTATTGGCAATTTCTGCTGGGGGTTTTTGGTTAGAATCCAAGGGGGTAGGTGTGGAGGACTGTCCTGGACTACGCAGTTTGTTTATACCTACTCAGAACTGTTGTGGATTGTTTTGGTGTTTTTCTTGTAGATGACAGTAATAGTTTTTCTTGTCTAATGTGGTGGATTTTTTTGTTTCATTTCTTAGCTGTCTGTATCTAAGTTGATCTATGGGGTTTTTGTGGTCCTCGAAGTGGCCCAAGCCCTATTTCTAAGTAGCATTTTATGTCTGGTTTCTTTTGAGAGCAAAGGAGCAACTTTTGCTTTGGTTCTAATAGTGCTGCATGGGTGTCAAGGATGGATAGGAATTTGGTATTAAAATAATTTACTGCTTCTTCAAGTGGTAATTGTTTCAGAACTGACCATTTCCAAGATTTGAGTTCATTTTGGAAATTTGTGCAGCTGAAATTCTTATTGTTCCTTATTGTTTTAAAAATGGACTAGTTGTGAATACCAGCTTTTTGCCTGATTAAATATGTGAGGAGATGATCACTTACATCATCAGGCCGGGTTCTACTCTTGTATTTGAGGGGATGGGTGTTAACAAGAATCCAGTCCAGAACACTTGCTTTATTGTTGGGTTTACTAGTGGGGGACGATATGACCTGTGAAAATCCATAAAGGTTTATGTGGTGAGTGGGGGGTTCTGAGGAACACCTGTTCCAGTCTATGTTGAATTCCCCAAGTACAATGGTTTCTTGCGGGTAATTGCTGGATAACCAATGTAGGATATCTTCAAGGGTATTTATGTTATTGCCTGGGAGAATATACACACAGATGAACTTTACACATTTGTTCTTATTAATGTGGAATTAAGTGATAAGAATTTCAGCATTGCCAAACAAGGATGTTTGCAGGGCATTACTGGACACTTCAAGCATGGATTTGTACAGAACAGCTACCCCACCTCCCTTTCTATTGGTTCGATCAAGCCTTAGGATGTTATAGCCTGGTGGTATAACTTCTTTATCTGAAGTAGAAGGATTTAGCCAGGTTTCAGTAAGACATAGTATGTCTGGGGAAAGAGCATCTAAGAGGGCATGTAGGTGTTGAATCTTATTGTTTACACTTCTGATATTTAGGTGACTGATCAAGAGTGAGTTTGGGGGTTTGTCTAAGATATGTGTAGTACTGAGACAGTTAGTACAAGAACTAGAGCCAGTGGATGAGGATGGGCGAGGATTTGGGTGGATATCTCCATCCATTGTCAAGTTGCATTGTAATCTGATTGTGAGCTTCCAGATTTTAATTAACAGACGTTGGTATCTTTTGGTTTTAGGGTTGGCATATCTTGTTCTAATGGGAAGCTGATACTAGTAAGTAAGGAGTTAGATGGGAGGGGATGTATAAAGTGTTCAAGCTTGTGTGGAGCTATAAAAGTGGAGTTTTGGCCTTTTCAGTAGTGGAAAAGTACAGTTGTGTACACTTACCATAAATGTAGATGTTAGAGAGTATTCACTGTTGCAATCATTACATTTGGGCAATCTGCTTGCAGGTTGCCCTCAGTCAGCCTGATTAACAAAGTCTTGGGTCCTGCGTTGGTTGCTGTCCCTTCTTCCATGACATCAGGTCATCAGGGGTATAAAACATGCAGCCGACGCCATTACATCAGTTTTTCTTGCCCCAGATGTCAGGTGCCCCCCTAATGGGAGCAATTAAACATAAAAATACAAAGGTATACCTCCAACAAAAAAGCAAATACACCAAAAAGGCTTTTAAGCATAGCAAAGGAAAGTAGAGGTATAGCCAAAAGAAGTTAGGGGGCAGGAGGGAGGGTAACCAGGACTGCAACAGTGAATACACTCGAACATCTACATTTATGGTAAGTGTACACAACTGTACTATGTTCTTCGTGTTTCACTGTTGCAGTCATTACATTTGGGTAGATTCCCAAAGCTATGGTTGAGAGGAGGAGTTTTAGATAGCATTAGGGCCAGCTAAGGCCCTGCAAGACCGCAGTTGCAAAGCCAGCTCTGGATTTAGAGAAAATTGGCAAATGATAATGCTTGGTGAAAGTATGTACAGAACTCCAGATAGCAGCTTCTAGGATGTCCCTGGTAGGAACACCTCTGAGAAAGGCTGTAGAAGTAGATGCAGCCCTGGTGGAGTGAGGTCTGATCCCCTGGGGGATAGGTTTTCCATGCTGCTTATAGCAGAAATTAATGCAATGGCTTATCCATTTAGAAATGGTTTGTTTTGAAATAGCCTTCCCCTCTGCCCCTGCAGCAAATGCTACCAGCAGTTGTTCAGATTTTCTTTGAGGTTTAGTCCTGTCCAAGTAGAATCTAAGCTGTCTGTGCACATCCAAGGAATGCAGAATCCGTTCCCCTTTGTTCTGTGGATTGAGAAAGAAGGTTGGCAAATGAATGGACTGATTAAGAGCCACACTGGATACTACCTTGGGCATGAAGGATGGATTGGTCCTGAGTGACACCCTGTCCGCATGAAAGATGATGAAAGGCTCCACTGCCATAAGGGCTTGTAATTCAGATATCCTTCTAGCTGAAGTGATTGCTAAAAGGAAAACTGTTTTCCAAGAAAGAAATTTTAAGTCTGCAGTAGCGGCTGGCTCGAAAGGTGGTAGAGTGAGTTTCTCCAATACAAAGTTAAGGTTCTGGGCAGGGGTTGGAGCTCTCCTGGGTGGTCTCAAATTTTTGGCCCCTCTGAGGTACTGCTTGAGCAGAGGATGAGAGAAGGGGGAGGTTCTGTGTTATAATGAGCTGAAATGGCTGAGGCATGGATTTTAATGGAGGAAAAAGACAGGCCTTTGTGAAGCATCTCAGTTAAGTATTGTAAAATCTGAGGTAAACTGAGCGCTGCTGTGCTCATCCCTTGAGACTGGTTCCAGGCACAGAATCTTTTAAATTTTTCAGCATAAGATTTTCTAGTACTAGGCCTCCTTGCCTCTAAGAGGACATCCATCACAGGTTTGCTGAGGGATGGTAAGAGAGAGTTTAAGTAATTAGCCAGGCTGCAAGGTTCAGTGTTGGAAGCTGAGGGTGCAGAATCTGGTTCTCCTGCTGAGACAGCAGGGAAGGAGTCTGAGGCAGGTGCCATGGAGATAACCATGACACACAACGCAGGAGGGGGTACCAGTGTTGGAGCGGCCAGTCTGGAGCAATCAAAATCATCCTTGGTTTGTCCTGTTTGACTTTTAGTAGAACTTTGGACAGCAGAGGCAGCGGGGGGTGAAGGCATCAACTGAAAGGTTTTTCCAGCTGAAGGACAGAGCATCCACTTTCCAGGCTTGTTTGTGGGGAGTCCTTGTGCAAAATTTGTCCAACTGGTAGTCCTGGGGGGAGGCAAACAGGTCAATATCTGGGCCCCCCCCATTCGCTTGTCAACATGTTGAAAATCCTTGGTTCCAGTTTCCATTCATGTGGGTCCATGAGGTTTCTGCTTAATCCGTCTGCCAGTGTATTTAATTTTCCTGGCAGGAATTGAGCTTGTAGGTGCACTTGGTAGCTCAAGACTGTGTTCCACAATGCCATGGCTAGACTGCAGAGGGGGTAAGAATGTGTACCCCCTTGCTTGTTCATGTACCACATAACCGTGGTGTTGTCCGTCTTTACCATTAGTTGTCCTGGAAGAATGTAGACCTTGAAGGCTGTCAGAGCATTCTGTACAGCTAACATTTCTTTTTGATTGATATGCAGGTGCATTTGACTTGGGTTCCATTTGCCCTGAATGCACTTCCCTGCCAGGTGAGCCCCCCATGCATAGTCTGATGCATCTGTTGTTAGGGTTTGGGCGGCAGGGGGTGGTGTGAATGGTAGTCCCTTGTTTTGGTGGCAGGCCTCTGCCCACCAAAGGAACTCTAGGCGTAGGCAAGGTATGACAGGAATCATTGTTTCTAGACTGTGAGAATGTTGACTCCATAGGCTTTTTAGATACCACTGTAGTTTCCTCATATGCAGTCTTGCATATGGAATTAGAAGAATGCAGGAGGCCATGAACCCCAAGGCTTACAATATTTGTCTTGCAGATAGCAGGGTTTTTGTGGCGACTTGTTTGAAGTAGGTTGTCAAATGAATTTGCTTTTCTGACGTGAGGTAAGCCATCTGGGAAGTTGTATTCAGGCTTGCTCCCAGGAATGTAATTTGTTGACAGGGTACCAGCTGTGATTTCTTTTCGTTTATGATGTACCCCCAGACAAGTTAGAGCTCTTTTTACAAACGCCAGATGATTCAAAAGTATGTCCTGGCTTTCTGCCTGAATTAGACAATTGTCCAGGAATGGGTATATTGGAATACTTCTTTGCCTGCAAAATGCAATAACTGGAGCTAGGAACTTTGTGAATACCCTGGGTACAGTAGATAAGCCAAAGGGCAGTGCAGAGAACTGATAGTGCGTGTAGCCTGCTTTGAAGCGTAGGTATCTTCTGCAAGATTCCCTGATTGGGATGTGCAGGTATGCTTCTTTTAAATCTAGTGTTGCGAACCACGCGTCTTTGCCTAGCATAGGAAGTAACTGGTGAAGAGTCAGCATCCTGAATTTTGGAATCTCCAGAAAGGTGTTTAGAGTAGACAGATCCAGGATTGGACGCCATGATTTATCTTTTCAGGGTACCAGGGAAAGTCTGGAGTAGAAATCTTGTCCCTTTTCCTTTTCTGGTACCAGGTGAATAGCCCCGATGCTCAAGAGAGAAAGTACTTGTTTTTGAGCCTTTGCCCACTGATTTGGAGGCAGGTCCGGCCACCCACTTGGCGTTGGCAACATGTGGAAATGAAACCTGTATCCCTGGGACGCTATATTTAAAACCCATTTGTCCTGAGTAATGAGTTCCCAGTTCTCTGAATGAAGAGCAATCTTTCCCCCCAAAGGGGCAGCCAGAACATACGTGCTTGGAAATTTTAAAAGGAAGTCACTGAGACAGTTTACCATAGGGGGGTGTCTTGTTATTCCCAGACCTGGAAGTGGAGGCCCCCCACTGCTTAGTTCTGTGAGTCCCCTGAAACCTGGGGTTTTTGCTATGTCTGGGTTTGGCTTGAGAAGACCTGGAAGGGGCTGGAAAGGACCAATACTTAATAGGCCAGTGCCTACTTAATCTAAGAGCCTGCACTTGTAAAAAGTCTTTAACAGTTTGCATAGATTTAGCTTTATCTTCCATCTTTTTAAGAACTTCTTCAGTCTTGATTCCAAACAGGCGGTCCTGATTTAAAGGAGCATCCAACAATTTAGCTTTAACATGATCACGGAAATACTGCTCCTTAAGCCAAGCATGCCTTCTAAGCACAGACCCAGTAACAACAGCCCTGCAAGAGGCCTCTAAAGAATCAAAACCACATTGCAAAGTATGTTTTCCAATTTGTTCAGCAGAATGCATTAAATCCTGTAAGACTATTTTCCACACAGTCAGGAATCAACATCATTTTCTGTTTAAGCAGTCCAATAACATGTTGCTGATATTTTAACATATGAAATTGGCAGTTTGAAGCTCTGATTGCCAAGGTTGCTGAAGTATAAACCTTTTTACCCCATCTATCCAGCGCCCTGGAGTCTCTATCAGAAGGGGTAGAATTTTTAGCAGTAGAAGCCTTTATGCCCTTAAGCCCCTGTGAAATAGTCTCTGGATCTGCAATAGGATTTTTGAAAAGGAACTTGTGGGGCTCAAGGACCCTGTAGTATCTGTGGGAGCAAGATGCAGGGAATCAGGGGCCAAACTGGATTCTGAGAAAACATCATCAACAATGTCTGGTACAGGAGGAATAGCCAAAGGCCTATGCTGAGGTAGGAGAAGGAAATCCCTAAGCCTCTTTTTTAATCAGAAAATTCCTGGCTTTCCCAGTGAAAATACTCCCTTAGAGTATGTAAAGTTTCCCCAAAAGAAAAATCCTCAGGAGGGGAAGCAGAGGGAATAGAGTCTTCTGCATCAGAATCTTCATAAGTAGGTAAGGACAAATCCAGGTCATCAGAAGAGTCAGAAAAAAAAACAGAATCCTGATCAGAAGATTCATAATCAAGCTCAGCCCTAGGCCTCTTGGGGGTGGGGGGGTGGCTACCCCTTAGATCTTCAGCCATTTTTATCATTTGTTTTTTAGGCATAGAGGCCTGAGCATGTGGCCTGGGCGTCGTTTTTTTAGACATGGATCGAGATTTAGGCCTTAGTAATGAAGGAGGTGTTGATTTAATATGCAAATCCGTAGGCCTGAATACACCCTCAGAAGCCAGTGCCTGCACAGCGGTTCCGGACCCATCCAAGGTAGAGACATCCGCGGGTTCCATAGTTGAAGTATCTCGCGGCATACCGGACTCCGAATGGGTCTCAGTAGAGGCCTGCGAATCAGAAGTAACGGGTATAAGGGGCTGCGAAAGCGCCTCACTTAGTACCGGCGAACTGGCGACTGGCTTAAGAGAAGCGTCATCGGCAGTTTTGGACCTCGACAGCCTGTCTATGTCTTTATCTTTGCGTTTTTTCGGAATCCCGGTAGTCGGATGGCTAACCGACGACATCTCTGGATAACTAAAATGAGAACCGAAATATTTAGAGGCAAAAATATACAGACGACGAATAGTGAGATGATTAAATAAAGCACAAAACCGACAGCAAGGTACGTCGTGGTCAGGGCCTAGGCAAGGAATACAGTACGAATTAAAATCTTTACGAGGTATTTGCTTTCCACAAGTAATGCAATTATTAACTTTTACTGACTTCGGTAAGGAGCAAGAAAAAGTTTCCCCAATGGGATACTTAGCTTTTAGTTGAAGACTTCGGTTCTGAAACTCGAAAATGAAAATTTCAGGAGTTGGCCGATCGGCACTTGCGAAATGCTTCTGCTTTGGGCACCGCACGGCAAGAAAGACTGATGTAATGGTGTCGGCTTCGTGTTTTATACCCCTGACGACCTGACGTCATGGATGAAGGGACAGCAACCGAAGCAGGACCCAAGACTTTGTTAATCAGGCCGATGTAATGTCTGCAACAGTGAAACATGAAGAACATCCTGGGTATGTATTATATTCATAGGCAGTAAGAAGATATGGGACAAGCAAAAAGGGTAGCAGAGAGTACAGTGGTAGTATTTTAAGTGGTTTCATTGCAAGTAACATTGAGATTATTGAGGTTGACTTGTCCCCAGTTTAAAATTTTTAAGATAGGATAGAAAGGTTAAGTACTGGACAGCCTATTGATGACTTGGATATAGCTAATTGGTTAAAGAAAGAGGGGGTGTGGTTGTAGCACTATATATTTAACGCCACTTACGGAAGCCCTTGCCAAAAAGCTGAAAAGACCGCAACAGACCTTGCAGAATGTGCTCCAGGAGGCTTAGACAAGGATTATCCTCTTTTACTACAGAGAGAAAAGATATAATTGGCTAACCATTTGGCTAGTGTAACTGGAAAATGACTTGCCCAATCTGTTAGCAGAAAAAGGAAACAACTGGTCAGTTTTCCTGAAATTCTTAGTTCTACGGAGGTAAAAGCAAAGTTGTCTATGCACATTCAAAAGATGGAGCACATATTCTACCTTATTTGAGAAGTTTGGAAAGAAAACTGGCAGATTAATGTCCTGGTTAATGTTAGACTCAGAAACTGCCTTTATGAAAGGCCAGATACAGATATTTGGAAGACAGAGCCTGAAGTTCATATGCTTGTCTAGCTGATGTGATAGGGATTAAAAAAGGGTTTTCCAAGACAAAACTTTTAGATCTGGCTTGGCTGAAGGTTCAAGGGGAGTTTGGGTCACGGCCTGAAGCACAATAGTTAAATCCCATGGAGGAGCAGGATCCTTTAAAGAATGTCTAAATTAAAAAGGCACCTTTGAGAAAGGCTTTACATAATTTAGAAGAAGCTAAGATAAAGTTATTTTCACCTAGGTGGACCTCTGAAATGGCAGCCAACTTGACCCTAATAGTAGAAAAGCTAGCCCCTTCACTGAAAATTGAAGTTAAAAATTCAAGTATAACTGGTGCAGGGGCAGGAAGATGGTCCAGATCCTTGCTAAGGGCCAGAATACAAATCTCTTCCATTTACTTTTTGTAAATCCTTCTAGTAGAAGCTTTTTGAGAAGATGACAAAATATGACAAACTCAGGAGGAAAGCCTGGGCTGTCTAGCAATCAATGAAATTGGAGAAACCATTGGTCAGTTTGAGGCCTTTTATGTCTGGATGAATCATGCCTGTAGGGTGAGACAGGAGGTCTGGAGTTGGATCCAGTATCCAGGGCAGATGTAGAAAGTGAGGCCAGAGGGAGGTCATCCAAATCTGACGAGGCCAGAAGGAGGTAATGAGGAAAACTGAGCCCTTTAACCAGAATGCTTTCTGAAGAAATTTGGGGATGACAGGTAATGGTGGGTAAGCATATCAGAGATCAGAAGGCCAATCATAGACTAGAGCATCTCTTGGTGACTCCCCCATTGGAGAGATCAGAGCAAAGAACCTGCTGCACTTGTTATTTAGAGGAGATGAGAACAAGTCACATCATGGTTGGCCCCATCAATGGAAAATTCTCTCTCCGCTACTTTGACATTCAGAGACCACTTGTGAGGCATAACAATGGACCTGCTTAGTTTGTTAGCAATCACACTGGTTCTCAATGTGTGATGCTATAAGAAAACAACAAGAGGAGATCACCCACTGCCACACTCCCATTGCTTCTCAATGTAGCAGGTAAAATCTGGTTCCTCCCTGTTTATTAATGTATCAGACCACTTAAATAATGTCCATCTGAACAGCAACTGTTCTGGATGAGAGAAGGTCTTGAAAGGCCTGCAATGCTAGAAGAACTGCTTTCATTTCCAGGACATTGCTATGCATCTTGGCCTCTTCGGGGACAATGCACGTTGACTGTCCTTCTTGAGTAATGCCCCCCACCACAGATGGGAGGCATCCATGGTAACCATGGGCATGAGGAGGGGAGAACAAATGGACAACCTTTGGAGAGAGTTCATTTGAATTAATCCACTAAGAAGATACCTTTTGCATGCCGGTGTGATCTTGACTGGTGCAGATAAAGGATGCTGAAGGATGGATCACTGGACTGACAGGGTCCACTGAAGTACTCTTGTGTGGAACCGGGCCAGAGGAATGAGGGTGACAACTGCTGCCAAAGGCTTGTAAAATGACTTGTGCTGGAAGAGAAAATTTTTGAACTACTTCCCCGACCTGGGATCTGAATTCGAGCGGAAGGAAGACAGGCTATCTGATTTACTGTGTTCAGAGGAGGATCTATGAATGACAGACACTGCAGAGGTGTGAGTTGCGATTTGTTGCAATTGACTGTGATGTGGAGCAAGTAGTCCCTTACTTGTAGGAGTCAATGCCTGGTTGGGGCAGATAGGAGCTATCGGAGTACTAGCAGCTAGTCTCAAGTCAGCTGCTACCACTGCCATGCATTTGGTGAACACCCTGGGGGCTGTGGTGAGACCAAAGGGCAGTGCTCTGAAATGTTAACTGACTAGCTCCCAGCCTAAAGTGCAGACATCTTCTTGAGGAGCACCTATTCTATTGAGCACATCCACTCGTCCTTTTGCAACAGAGGCAAAATAGGCTGAACTGTGACCATCTGTAACCTTGAATATTACATAAACTGATTTAGTTCCATGAGATTCAGAATTGGTCTCATGTCCCCAGTCTTTTTTTGGCACAAAGAAGAGTTCTGAACACGTCCCGGATTCTCTCTGGTCTGGGGGGACCTACTGGATGACTTTTTTTTCTAGCAGCTTTTCTGCCTAAGGTAGTTTCCGAATCCAACATTATCCAGGTCATTATGGTAAAGGTCTCTGCCTCCCATTCACAAGGTACAAAGTTTGATACAGACATCCAGCCGATACCCATTTGGAATTTGCATGTTCTCCTGGTGTCTCTGTGGGGTTCCTCCCACATCCAAGAAACATGCTGAGTGTTTCCATTTCAAACTTGCCAATGAATGGAGCTGTGAGCAGCAGAAGTCTCTACATAGTGTCCTATAGGGGGAAGAGTTCTAGAGACCAATTGCTTTGGGCATCTACTGTGGTACGCAGCATCCTCAAGATAGGAGAACATGGATCACAGACTGCGAACCGTGGTAGGGATAGCCACTCGACAGTGTAAAATATGGCTCTAGATGATTTGGTCATGTTGACCAATGTTGCCAAATTAGGCATGGGTAGTTACAGGTGATAAGTGAGTTGAGGACCTGGCTTACTCCGACCTAAGCCAGGGACCCATGTTAACGGTGGGAGGGATGTATGCACTCCTATTGGACAGTGTGTGCTCACCATTAAGCCTAAAGTGTTGAAACATCTTCACCCTCTTCACTGTGATGCGCCTGCTATTTATGTTCAATGTTACCAAAGTAAGATACCCCAAAAGATAAAGGATAATAAGAAAATACAGCAGCTGTCCCAGAAAGTCAACATGCCCCTCTCTTCCCTCCTTTCAACAGCAGAAATCCAGAGTCAAAGTCATACCACTCCCACACAAAAAATGGCTCCACTAAAGAAAAAGAACAATCTCATAAATGCAAGAACACTAAATCAAACCAAGACAAAAGATAAAAATGTGGCTAAAACAGATCTCAGAGGGCCAAAGTACGAAATCGTCAAAAGGACCTCACAAAAAGGAAGTACCAAAGTATAAAACAGCTGAAGCTAAAACTGCCTCCCTCCTACATTAAACCCCAGTCAAGGAGGATACCAACCATACAAACCTGCATACTCTCAAGTAAACCACATATAAAAGACATGAAATGTTAGTGTTGCTACAATACTGAAACTCCCAAAGGTTGATTAAGGAAGTGCATGCACAAACTCCTACATATTTGATCTATTACCTACACCTAACAACAAGTGAGCCAAGCGAGTCAGCAACACAACCCACAATGATCCTAGAAAAATACCCCCCATACACAGCTGACAACTTTCCTCAATTTTAAATTAGCCCAAAAATACAGTCAAAAAAACACCTATATGCACAGAGCAAGTGAGGAAGAGAATGGAGAAACCCGCAGCTTGGCATAATCAGCACTAGCAGGAAGCTACAGAGAACTTCTCTAGAAGCTCTCTCTGAACTACTTGCAATGCCTACCCCATTGGCTAAGGAAAGAGCTTAGGCAATGGAGTGCGCACTCAGATTCTGCCACAGCTTCCTGTAATGTAAAGGTTTGTTTGTTATTCCTTTCTTTACATTGTATTTCACTTGTATTCTGCTTTTAACTGCATATTTAAACCAGGAAAGAGACCACAGCAGTCTCTCTTGTGAGTTACACAGAAATTAAGTTCTCTCCCACTCTGGTGCTTGACCTTCCTGACTGGTCTGGTTGCCACACAAGGCACCTATTAAGAAAAGGCTACAACACGCCTATAGACCCTTGCTTCATCTGGGACAAGAATGTTGATCAGTGAAGAGCCTGCAGCCTGCTTCTCATCTTGGGATTAGTGCTACTGTTTTGCTTCTGGTGAGAGAAGAAATAAAGGAGCATTGTATCCCAGCAGTGTGAAGTTGTGATGAGACTGGCACTAGTAGTAAACAGGCAGCAGCCATCCAGGCAAATCCCCTCTTTTCATAATTCTTGACAAAGCTAAGTCTTTTTATTCAGTAAGTACTGCTTGATTTGCTGCTTTCTGGCATAATTTCAGAATATCTCCCTAAATATTTCACCCATAAATCATCAGGGTCTACTTATTAGTTTCCCCTCAAGTGTTTGGCAGTGCCCTGTAAAGAAGCAGACACCCTGAGTTGACATTTTTCCTGTAAAAGCACCCTTGAAATTTCACCAGTACCTAGCTGCACGCAGCAACTAGTTTGCAGTGACAAACACTGCCCCAAGGGTTGCAAACCAGATCCTCATGACAGTACTTTACATTTTCAATACAACCATATAGTCAATAAAAAGAGTCTGTTGCCATGGATATAAATGTTCCCACTATCTGCATTACCAGCTTGGTCGATATGGATATCCTAAAGCATTGTAGAAATTGCCTCATGTTTACTGACAACCAGTTAATTCTCAAACAAACTGATATGGTATGTGAGAGATGTATTTATGCAATATCACTGAAGGCAAAGCTCTCACATAAAAGCACTCTTAATGTCAATCAGGTTGTCAGTAGTACATACATTGCAAGCACCACACACAGTTCAAAGCAGACACATGGACCCATATATACTGAAGCACTTAAAATGAAACCTTCCTAGATCCCAAAGACCTCCTAGATAAGGTACACATAACATATACCCTCAGCAGCCCTGAATGCACTCTTTCAACAAACACCCAGATCAGCAGACACAGAAACAACTCATGGCTCCTCTACTTCTAAGCCCATGAGGCAAGCCACACACAATCCAAAATTCTGGTTATTGGAGACTCCACTGTGAAACAAACTAATGTCCCTCTCACCAGGCTGAGTAAAAAGAAAATCAAGGTCAGTTGCTTATCAGGGGCCAGAATCTGCCACACTATGCATGCACTCAGGTCACTTGACCACAAGTACCAGTATGACTCAGATATAGTCCATGTGGGTGTAAATAACCTGAGAAGTACCTCCCAAGGCTACATGATGACAGACATCATTTAGCCCTTGGAATATGTGTCTCAGGCTGGTATGAGCTTAGCACTGAGCAGCATTTTACTTTCTCCAAGGATGATGCTACAATATGAACTGATGATGACTGACTTTAATAACTGGCTTAGTTTCTGGTGTCATTGTAAGGGGCTGGAATATCTGTCAGCATGGAAGGAGATGGTTAACAGACTGTGCTGCTTTGCCAGGATTGGTCTGCACCTCACCCCTCTATGCTTTCGAATATTAGTTAAAACACTGTCCTTCACCCATAGTGCATTATTTAGGCAATGCCAAACTGAAAGTATTGCTGACATAGCAAGTCATCTAAAGATGTTACTGCTTAATGCTGAGTCTAAGCAAAAAACTCCACTCTCTACAAGCTCTCCTTACCCTAGAGACTGTTGACATTTATACAGTCACTGAGGCATGGTTTAAAACCTCACAGAGTACATTAGTAATGCAAGGCTATAATGCCTTCCACACATTTTAACTAGCTACTACAAAGACAGGGACTAAAGGTGGAGATGTCTCGATTTACTTCAAAAATAAGTATACGTCAAGGTTGGTCAAACAGGACAATGCACTTGAGCTTCCCTACGTTCAAATCACCATAAAAAATAAGTGACAGTTCCCTCTCTATGAGCCAGGAAACCTATAATATGTATTCAAACTTACTGGAAACACTCACAATCCAACAGAATACTATATTCATGAGTGACTTTAATTACCTCACTATTAACTGGGAATCATACATGACACAAAAATGAAGACACAGAGATTCCTTGATTTTGTAAACACAAACTCTCTGGACCAGAATGTCAATATGCCAACCAAGGGTGCAAACATTTTGGATATGGTCCTCACTAATATGGGAGAGTACTGCAAACCCCCTAGTGTAATGTCTTCTCTCATAAGGTCAGACCACAATATGGTCTCACTTAAAATAAAAATAAAACCTAGAACCCCATCTAACCCTGGAATAGTCAAGAACTACTCTAAGGATAACTTCCTACTAATCAAGTAGTATCTGGCAAAATTTCAAGCCCCCATAAACCTTGTGAACACTGCTGCCTGTGTGGAACTGTTCACAGAAACCTTATACAAGTATGTTACGAGCTGCATAGAGGCAGCTGTACCCACCAAGTAGTAGTACAGCACCAACTCAAAAAAGAAGCAACCCAGGTGGAATCACAAAATCAATAGGCTGTATAACGGAAGAAAGAAAATCATGGCAAAAATTAGGAGGTGCAGCACCCAGCAGGATAAAAACACTCTCATCAAACTAAAACCAGAGGACAAACAAAGTCTACCAAAGCCAAATTTGAGGTAAATTTGGCCTTCCAGGCCAAGGACACCCACAAAGCATTCTTTAGCCATGTCTGCAACCTCAAAGGCAATACACAATTGCATATAGAGCTCAATGTTAATGGAGCCACCTATACTGAGCCAGAAAGATACAACAAACCTACTGGCCAACAAATTCAGCTCCAATGTTACCTCTCTCTCCCCTTCAACCTTCTCTCAGG
Organism: Protopterus annectens; assembly: GCF_019279795.1. Classification (NCBI taxonomy): domain Eukaryota; kingdom Metazoa; phylum Chordata; order Ceratodontiformes; family Protopteridae; genus Protopterus; species Protopterus annectens. The sequence continues at coordinate 105,447,430 of NC_056727.1, read as the reverse complement.
AAACAACATCAAACATAATTCCCCTATTATCACCAAGAAACAGGTCCTTAGTGCTTTTTCTAAGGCCAAAACCAATGCATCAATTGGCTCAGACAATATCCCTGGATACCTTCAAATAGCATAAAGCATGACCTATCAGGCCCTCTGGAATCACTACTTAACTGTAGCCTTCAAACAGGCTTCATGCCTCACAAACGAACAGCAGCAGTCATCCCTCTGCACAAAGATAGGTCATCTACAGACCCTGGAAACTACACTCAAGTCTCACTAGTCTCACATGCCAAGCCATGGAAAGAAATATCATGAAAATGATCAATAGTGACACATGAAACCTGCACTGGACCCAACCCAATTTGGTTTTGTCAAGGGCAAGTCATGCCTACTCAAGCTGGTGGACTTTTTTGAGAAGGTTACTAAAGCAATGAATGAGGGCAAAATGGTTTGCATTGCCTATCCTGGTCAAGGCATTTAACCAATCGGCCACTGTTTACAAGCTCAAGAGTTTAGGTATAAACCCTCATGTCACCCACTGACAGCCAGCTGGCACACAGACATGACCTAGAAAATTAGAATTGGGGAGTCCAACTCTACAAAGATGCCAGTCACAAGCGGAGTCCCTCAGGGATAGGTCCTGGGACCGCTCCTTTTTGGGATTTACTTCTCTGAAGTCAAAGTCAATGTCACTAATCTCTGACTGACTAAATTTACTAATGATTGCAAATTAGAAGCAGTCATAAAATCCCCTACCAACACCAATGTTCTCCTGGAAGGGCTGATACAGACAAAATAACTGGTGTCAGAGCCATGGATTAAAACTAAATGCCAAGAAATGCATTATAGTATCCTTCGAGAAAAGTCATCCACCCCTGTTAATTATCATACCAACAACACACTCCTAAAAGATGACCCAGAAGTCAGGGACTTGGGACACACACATACAGTAATCCAGCCTTTGACCATCATGTGTCTACAGCACTGAGGAGAGGTATCTAAGTCCAAGGAAGCCATTGTTTCACTGTATCTGGCATTCATCAGACTCATCACTGACTACAATGCCTCTTTTGGTATGTACCTAATCAGGCATATCCAACAACTGGAAAGTCCACAGAGGTTCCTCACTAAAAGAATGCAGGGTGTATTCTGTAGGACACAGAATACAGGCTTTATCCCTGTATTCTGTCTCCTACAGGCTGTTGCAGGGAGATCTATGCCTGGCATGCAAGGCATTGTGAGACCCATTTCTGATGGAACTCCTGTGTATCTGCATAACAAACAGCACCAGAATCACCCATTCTAAAGACTTAAACCTTACCTGTGATATCAACAGGACCTGCTGGAGAGACGGGTATGTTTCCCAGAGACTATCTCTTCGCTGGAAAAGCCCCCCATCCACTTGAAGCAGAGTTTCTCCCTAACCCAATTCAAGTATAGCTTGGACAATTAGATGAGGAATAGCAAATTCGTCCATAGTTTGGCAGCTATGTCTCTAATGGACACAGGCAGCCTGTAAACTGTTCATTTCCCAGGCCCCTGCTTGTAAACACTTCAAGTCCCAAGTCCCTGCTTACACTACCAAAGGTACAAGAACTTGTCAGAGATGTGGGATGTATGACTAGGCTTAAAAAGAGCTCTTCTGGTAGTTAGCCTAGCAAACATCTATGATCCTATGAACATCAGTTCATTTCTAGAAAGCAGATACAATGAATGGCTGGCTGCAACACTATAACAGTTAAATGTAACCCAAACATAAATCAGCAGCAACACCAGAATTCCAAAGAACAATTAGTCAAAAAAAGGTACTGTCTGAACAATGGGTCCCAACGTACATCATGAAACTTAAATTTCAGTTGTCATGCTTAATATTTTGCTATGGGAGCAAATAAATAAAAATCCCAAAGGCCCTTCTGAGCCTAATCAAATGAATAAAACATGAAAACAGCTACTTAATAAAATTATAGGCCTTCTTTATACTGTTAATAATACAGCTCAGAGATTAAAACTAGCATGACCTCATACAAAGGGGAAGTTAAGGCACTTAATATTATGAAGTAAAATGCTTCCCCTCAAGAGTATCGCAGAACACGAAAGAAGAGAAAGCAGGTGGAGAAGACTGCTAGGCAGAAGCAAAAAAGGGGAAGTTAATTAAAATCATATCCACAAGAGCTCTTCTCCCTGGACCTATGCTGAAAAGGGGTAGCTTTATGTCCAGTTGGACTATCCCCGTAAACAAATGCAACAAATAAATGAACTGAATGAAAAGTCTTTAATGCATTCATGTGAACAAGTTCTAAAAATGAAAAATCCAGTAGGGTGCAGAAAACCTGAGCACTCCACAGCAAATCCCCAGCTTCAGCTATTATCATAATGGGTCTACCTTAATTTGTCAACTGCAGAAATAGTCGACACACACAACAGTGAACCACAAACACTGAAACTCTGATTGTGATAGAGTGGGGAGTGGGGTTTTGCCCTTTCCCAGCTGCAGTGTGATCTTGGAGTTGGTACATACTGTATAATTAGCAAGGGGGCACAGTGCGCCCACATGGGGGTGCAGGAGGTTCCTACCCAACTGCAAAACATACATTTTATACATTTTTTGTGTTTGTTAATATTCTGGAGTTTTGATGTTTGCAGTTCGATGTTGTATGTGTCTCAACTATTTCTGCAAGTCAACAATTTGATATAGATCCATATCACATCATGGTAGGCTAAAGACTTAACACAAAAGTTAAAAGGATAACAGCACACTCCAAACTCCACAAACAACACTTTCTCAAAGCTTCCCGCAGTGGACTGCCTGAGTTTTCCTTCCACCTAGGGAAAGAAAGGAAGGGTCTCTGCTGCTACCTCAGGGATGACAGCTCTTTTAACAGGTCAGCATGCCATGCTACTCAGAGAAGCCGACAGTTTCATCCAGCCTGAACCAGTTCTCCATTCCAAGCAAACTGCAACCTAGAGGAGCAAGCAATGGCACTCATATGGAGCAGAAGTCTAGGTGACTAGCTTGCTCCTTTCTCTCGTCAGATTAATTTCTTCTGCATTTAACTTTACAAAGCTCACATCAGCAGATTTAAGTAGACTCTCTAAAACTAATTTAGCTAAGAGTTTCATTACAGACTTCTCAATGTAACTACAGACAATTTAGTAAATGCTGTCAGTCAGCTACTCAACATGTGACATCTCATTTTGCACTGTCAGAATATCAAAGTCATCAAGTCACTTTCAAATATGTAGCAGCAGGCTATGGTATATCATCATACTACTAATGATGAAATATAAATGCTGCAAATGCAAGAGGCTACATACATGCTAAGAGAAATGAACTTGCAGATAAATGTGATATTGTTGCCAAACAGATTAATAAACTACAACATTAAAGATCTGGACAAAGCAAGACAAAACGCAGATGAAAACAGTTTCCTGCAACAATCTCATTACTATGCAGGAAGTGATTCTACCCCTTTTCTAAAAAAGAACTGTAGAGTTTTTGAATGTTCAGAAACACAGGTGATTGAGCATGCCCACATAATTATGCCAAAAAGGAAAACTATGTCTACCCCTCATTAGTTTGTTACATTATTACAATAGTCATCATCCCCCCTTTTTTCTACATGGGGTTGGGGTATCGTGTCAACCGTTTCCATCGTTCTCAATCCAATGCCACAGTCCTGCCTTCTTTGACACTCATGCCCGACTGTCACAGATCTTCTTTCACACAATCCATTCACCTCTTTGCATGTCCTCCTTTCCTCTTACCATCTTCCTGTCAGTCCCAAATTTTCTTCACCAGACTGTCTTCTACTTTTCTGCACGCACATGTGTCCAAACCACCATAATCTGTTCTCTTTGATCTTTTCTGCAACTGCATCTACTTTTTCTTCTGCTCTTAAATCCTCATTTCTTCATCTGTCCCACACTGGGCATCCTACCACCCTTCTCAGTCACTTAATTTCCATCACCTCTAGCTTCCTCATCTGCTCTGCCTTTACTGCCCAGGTTTCTGTACCACTGTCTTTTTCAGCTTATTTAGCATTCTTCTGTTATACATTACACCTGACACTTTATGCCAGTTGGCTGCAGCCCCTATGATTCTACGTTTGACCTTTTCATTCAAACTTCCCTTCTCCTCAACCACTCCTCCCAGATACTTGAAGCTATTTACCTGTTCCACTATCTTCCTTTCTATCTCAATTCTCAGCTTCTTCTGATTTCCCCAATTTGCGACCATTACCACTGTCTTATCTGTGTTTATTTTCATCCCATGTGCCTTCAGTTTTGCATTCTATTCCCCTATCCTTTGCTGAAGTTCTTGCTCAGTCTGCCGGTAATGTCACAATGTCTGCATACACTAACTTTGTTGATCTGTCCCCTCCGACCCATTTGTTAATGTAGTCCATCACCAGTATAAGCAGTGGGCTCAGAGCTGAACCCTGATATACGCCCACACCCACTGGGAACCCCTCTGTGAGACTTAACATTATGAAGAGTAATGTAACTGGAAATTTTTATTTATTCATTTTACATTTGTTAACCGGGGGTGTCTGACTGAGCCGAAAAGGCCCTTTTTCAGCAGAGGCCCGGGGAGAAAAAGCTCCACACAGAAAAATTACAGATACATTTAGTATTTAGACATGATCAGTATACACACAAATTACAAAAGACATTTTTACAATGGTATGCAGCACATCAACAGTTACAGTGGAGAGAACAAACAAAAAAATATTAATTTAAAAATAAAAGTAATTAATAGATTTGTGGTGTACAGCTGAAATTTGGAACATAGGCAGAATACATACACAGTACACAGGTACAGTACATACACTGTAGATTAGCCAGTGTTTGTGAGTAAGATTGAAAACTATTATCAAGTACTCTAGATTTAGTATGTGTACCTTATCCGCTTTCACTAGCCTGGGGAGCAATCATGGCACTGCCAACTTTGCTTGAGATGTTGCCTAATGAGTTTTTTAAAGGAGGCTTTGGACAATGTGTTTTGTATGCTAGTGGGGACAGAGTCCCATTTTTTAGCCACTGAATTACTATATAGTGCATCTCAAAAGCTATTGTAGCTGTTGGTGACTTCTAGTAGTAGTTTGCCTGATGATCTAAGAGGCCTTTTGGCTGAGTGATGTTGTACTAGGTTTTTGAGGGCAGGACACTTATTGGGGAGGTAATAGATCAAATGACAGAGGCAGAACTGATTGTAGGTTAGGAGGGTGGGCAGTTCCAACCAGTGGAGCTGTCTCAAAGCAGTACAGTGATGAGTTCTATATGACCAATTTTCAGCAAAGCGGGCAATTCTGTTATAGCAGGCTTCCATTTTGCTTAGTTCAGTTTTGTTGAGATTAGTCAGAATGGGAGATGCATAGAGTAGGGTGGATAGAAGTTGGGAGCGAACAATGGCTGACCTTGTGTTGTTGGTAAGAAATGGTTTGATACGGTAGAGTGATCCCAGTTTGGCATGTACTTTTTTAATAGTTAAGTTGAGATGACTATCAAATTTTAGGTGGGTGTCCATGGTTATTCCCAATAGCTTAGCCTGTGCCACTGGAGCGACTGGAGTAGCATTTGTGGAGTAGATAGTGAATTGACTGTTATCAGTGTTTTTGTTAGAATTGATTATAATCATAAGCTGAGTTTTCTTTGGATTGAGGATATGTTGGGCTTTGGCAAGGTAGTTTTCAATGTCAGAGAATGCTAGCTGAGTTGTTTGCAGGAGGGTGGGAATGCTTTGTGCAGCACAGATTAAGGTAGTGTCACCTGCATACTGAATGACAGATGCATGCTGTGCGGAGGTATGAAGGTCATTTGTGAAGATTGTGAATAGTAGTGGTCCTAAGATAGAACTCTGTGGGACTCCTATAGTTATGGGCAGCTGAGTAAAGAGAGAATTTTCCCATTTCACAGCTTGGTACCTGTCAGTTAAGTAGCTTTGGAACCAGGTAAGAGTAGAATTTGACAGGTGATATTGGTTTAGTTTGTTTAGCAGGATTTAGTGTGAGACTGTGTCAAATGCTTTGGACATATCCAAAAAAATAGTTGACACCTGCAGGCCTTCATTTTTGAGACGGTTTACTGTGTCTGTGAAGCAGAGGAGGGCTGTAGGGGTACTATGGGCAGGTCTGAAACCATGCTAAGTAGGAGACAGGATGTTGCGTCTAGGAGATATTTTAGCATCTGGGTATGGATGCATTTTTCTGGGATCTTGGCCAGGGGGGAGAGTAAAGCAATGGGTCTGTAGTTATTAAGTTCAGTGGAGGTCCCGCCTTTATGTATGAGTGTAACATAGGATATTTTCCAGAGTTTGGGCACATAGTTTTCAACAACTGATCTGTTTATGAGAGTGGAGCCTGGGATAGCAATAGCATCTGCTGTGAGTTTCAAGAAATAGCTGTGGAGTAGGTCGGCTGCTGTTGTTGAGGTTTTTAGTTTGGAGAGCATGCTTTTGATTGAAGTGGTGGAAACTGTTTTGAGGGTAAAGCTTGTATTAGTGTTATTTGTGTTGGGGGGGATAGTGAGGAAGGAACTGTCCTCAGCTAGGGCTGCTGGACAGTGTCAGAATTGTGCCCAGCTACAATTCACTAAACCAAAGTAGTGGAAAACATTTTGAAGAACTGCAGATCACAAAACTATCCTTTGTTTTGTTCAGCGGTGGAAGGCTCAAATAAAACATTCTGAAGCTTCAAACCTGAGACAGAAAAAAACATGACTTAACATTTCCACCTCAATGATATCCCCCAAGGTCAAGTAAAGAGAGAGTTCCTCCTTGATCATGTAGCTCACTAATGAGATCTCTGCAAAAGAGATCCCAAGCAAAGACACTTCACTCTGAGAATATATACTCAGAACTGATCTGACATATTAGCATCTATGCAAACTGCTGAAGAAGATGGATTTTCCTGATCCCAAAATAGTCGGTTGTGGAGCAGGAATACACTGAATCGACTGACTTTTCAAATCCTTCCTACAGCTCAGATCAACGCATATTACTAAATCAGTGAACATGCATGTCTTCTTAATGAGTCATACATACAGTATATGTGCAAGTTATGTGACTGGTGGTGGGTGCTTCTTTTTCTTTATTTATTGGTCACAGACATAGGTCAAGTAGAGCACGAAGCAGGCCAAGGTGGGCCCAGTAGACCAGTGAATGAAGACAGGAGTTTGTGGCAGCCAACTGTCAGTTACAGGGACCTAAAAATATTAGTGACATTAAATGGAACATCTAGGTAAAAATGGGAATGATAAAAGAAGAGGGGAGAGACCTAACAGAAGCAGAAGACATTAAGTAGAGGAAGCAGGAATGTACAGAAGAACTACAAAAGAAGGACCCAGCATCACTGATACATATACTGGTATGTTCTCTGATACAAAGCCAGACATCCTGGATACTGAAATTAAAGGGATCCTTGAAAGTCTTGCTAATAACAAGAAACCACAAAGTGAAAGAATGGCAGTTGAATTTGTAAAAATTCTGTAAAATGAGGCTGTTGCAGTGCTATTAAGAATTTGCTGTCAAATTTGGAAAACGAAAAGGTTTACATTCCAATCTCAAAAAAGCCAATATTGAAGATTGATCAAATTATCAGACAGCTGCACTTGTTTCACATGTTGTCAAAGTAATGCGCAGGAGATTCTGCAAGCTAGACTCCAGAAATATATAGATCAGAAAATGCCAGATGTTCAAGTTACTTTTAGAAGGGGGAGAGGCACCAGCCATCAAACTGTCGACATCTGCTGAATAATGGAAAAGCACGAAAGTTCTAGGAAAAAAATACTTCTGCTTTACTGATTACTCTAAAGGTTTTGACTGTGTAGACCAAAACTATGGCAAGTTCTTAGAGAAATGGAGACAGCAGGTTGCCTTATTTGCCTGCTGAAGATTATGTAAGTAGAACAGAAAAAATACAGTTGTGCAAGTTAAACTTAACATAGCAGTGGATGTTCAAATGATCACTGATGCAGTATGTTTAACTATGTGAGTTATATCACGCCCAGAATATAACAGCTGGCCAGCTTCCAAAACTTCAAAGCACCTTCCACACACATCCAAACTGTCAGGTAGCTCAAGATGAGCTGACTAAAAGACAAGCTTGGGCTCTCCAGAGCTTTCCTGCCAACAGAGAGAGGGAGGCTGGAGGAATCAGAAATCAAACTCTCCTCAGAGTCTGAATCAGAAATCTGTGGAAAAAAACTGTATCTATCCCGGCATCTTCCTGATCAGATTCAGACTCTTGAATTTCTTTAAGAAAAGAGAAAGCCATCTTTCTTTTACCAGAAAACTACTTTACAACAAGCATTAATAACCTGAATTAAACCCCAAATCAGACCCAGTAAACTACTCCTCTCCAAAGAAAATTAAGGAGTAGATACATGCTTGGTTTCTGTTTCTTTTTGAAAAATGAGGCCAATTGTGTTACTAATGGTGACAGCAGCTTCCCCTGGGATGGGCACAGCATTCTTACACAAAAAAGGAAACCTTCCCTATTCCCTCTCCCAGGACCAACAAGAATGGCTTTCCTTTGTCCACTGAGGGGGGTTCCAACAGCTCAGAGTAAAATATCAGTGGTCTGAGGTACAACAAATGCCCACAGCAGAGTCACCCACTTGCAGATGAGGCAAATTGCTAATTTGCTGTGGTGACAAAGGCTGTTTGCTTACATTCTTTTTTTTTTGTGGCTGGAAGAAGGACCAACCATGGGACAGGTAGTCTGTTCCATGGGCAGGCCAAAAACGGTGCTTCTTTCTCAGGAAAGACTAGCAGCAATTGCTGGTAAACACTACCAATCCACACAAGTTACTTTTTTGACGGAAAAAACTCAGTAAAAAGCGCTTTAAAACACCATGCCAGCCCCATAAAAGTAAAATAAACACAATTTATACACAGAAAAAAAATGTCTTTTACTTTACACCACACACTTTTAAACGGGCTGGAGAAAAAAAAAAGATTCCTAGCTTTTAAATTACTTTCCAGAAGAGGAAAATAATAAAACATCAACAAAATTAAAAACATGGAAGAACTTATCTGCCCAAGAAAGGAAAGCACAAGCCAACTGTTGATCCTCAAAAGCCTCAGAGGAAAGTACTCTTTGGCGGCAGTAAACCTCTGGAGGGCTAGCTCAAGCTGCCAACAGTTTGGGTATGTCAAAGGTGCCCTGAAGCTTTGGAAGCTGTTCTTGACAAGATATAACCCATACAGTTAAGGCTACTGCAGCAGTGATCAATATGATGAACATCAACTGTTAGAACCAAGTATAGAATAACCAACTTATTCAAGACTGGGAAAGAAGTGCAAGAAGGTTGTATAAGGTCACATTACTTATGTATTTTATATGCTGGTTATATCATACAAACACTGTGTTAGACAAATCAGATGCTGGAATCAAACTTATTGACAGAACCATTAACAACCTCAGATACACGGATGATACTACTCTAATGGCTGAAAGAGAAGAAGAAATGATAAGACTATTAATGAAGATGGAAGTAGAAAGCACAAGAGTAGACTTTTTGCACAACAGCTAAAACAAAGTTAAATTATTTCATCTAGCTTCATCCCCCTTTTTAAAATAGATGAGCAAGATATGGAAGCAGTGACGTATCATACATTCCTGCGCTCACAGATCCCTGCAGATGTCATGAAATTAAAAGATGCTTATTTTTTGGAAGGAAAGCTATAACAAATATGTATAAGATGTTAAATAGGAAACACATATTATTAACAAAGGTCCATACTGTTAAAGCTATAGCTTTGAAATTAAAACGAAACCAAACAAAGAAACCAAAAAAGCCGTGAATGACAGAAGGCAGTCAAAGGAGAAATTTATTTTAAAGCGCTTTTCGTCAGCACATACGAGCTGACTTCTTCAGAAACAAAAACCACTGACAACATAACCGTTAAAAAGGCTAAACATCAATCTATGTCATACAATTAACTCAATTAATACAATTTAAAAAAAATGATGGGGATTTTAAAAATTTAAAGCCCCAAGAACCATAAATGGTGGCAAACATCTAATCTCTATAAACATATAAACAGCACAAATGCATGAGTCAAGTCAACTTATTGATACAAAGTCGATGTAGTAATGTTGAAACATTTGAATGAGTTGTTTTGGCATTACAATAATAGTAAAATTTCAACAGATAATAACTCTAGCTATGATACACTGTTAACTCAAGGTCCGAAGCTTACATAAATCATTATATGTGGTGTTAACGCGTCAAAAGCCCCAAAGTTGTTCTAGATTACATAAAAAGTGTTTGTAATTAAACACAATTTATAAAAAATAATATAAAAAAATAATTTAAAAAATATATATAAATGTTTATATTTAGTATAATTGTATATATAGAGGTAAATGGATATAATAGTATATATAATAGTAATAATATATTTAGAAAGAAAACTAACGTTTTCAAAACATACATATTGTGTATTTCCATCTAGTGTTGTCCATACTATAAACACCATATTTAGATTCCAACATGTTAAAAGTATGCTCAGCTTCCAATAGGGACATAAAAATGATTATATGTGTGGTATACCATAATATAAAATACTTAAAAAGTATATGTGGTTCCTAAGTAACACATATACTTAATAAAAGTTTTAGTAAGTTGTATTATTTATAGTGGGTTAGACATACCTAATGTCACGAATATCATGATTGATAAATTTATGAATTTATAATAACGTTAACTAAAATTAACAAAGATTCATAAAGTTGTACACAAAAACATATAAACATATAACCATAGAGAGTATGAAGTAAAGCCTTCATCTCTTCAAACTGTTCAATTTTAATAAACTTCCTATTGAACAAGACTCATTTAGTCCTGGGAAGCTATATGCATTCAATTTCACCTGCCATTTCAATTCCAATTCCTCCAGTTTCAAATTTCTAGGGGCCCTCTCGGATCAATTTTTACATGGTCAATTACCATAAATCTAAAACCATGGTCAGGGTAGGCCGCCGTGTGTTTTGCAAGTGCGTTCTCCAGTTTCCCTTTTCTAATAGCATACAGGTGTTCATACATCCTTTCACGTAGTCTTCTTTCGGTTTTACCGATGTAAAATGCTAGGCAGGATGTACACCTGGATAAGTAGGTGATATAGGTAGTGTTACAATCAAATTTGTTCCTTAACTTAAATTTCTGTCCATTCAGGCTAAATTAATTGCCCTCATGGACGTATTTACAATAGTTACAGTTCTGACATTTATACATGCCAGGACATCTCACTGTAGGCATGTCATGCTTTTCTAACAGGGTTTTGATGTTAAACCCTTTCCTGTAAACTATTGTAGGGTGGTCCCCTAATTTTTCATATAATTCAGGTTGCATTTTAAACAAGTCCCAATTTTTCTTTAATATAGATGAACACAAAGTGCTTGTACTGAAGGTGGTGATAAATTTAACAGTAGGTGTACTATTATTAAATTGGCCACTATTTAGTACCTTACTCACTATCTGGTCACACTGGTTCTTTTCAGCCAGGTTGACACCATTATCATCAATAGGATTTACACTGTTAATCGTCAGAAGTGGCAAGTACACGTTATTGTGTCTTTTATCCATTACCTCCTGAACTATCGGGTCAAGGAAAGTATCTGGGTAACCTCTGTGAATAAACATTTTCCGTATGTAGGCACATTCCTTTGTGAAATCCTCATCCAGGCTGACCATTCTGGAAGCTCTTACCAGCTGCCCCTTCACAACAGATTTCTTCTGGTGGTGAGGGTGACAGCTGGTATAGTGGAGGAAAGTGTTGGAATATGTAGATTTTCTAAAGATGTTTGCAGTAAACACATTTAAGTTGTAATTTTTACTTAGATGAATGTCAAGATAATCAATAAAGTCACAATGGAACATGTAAGTA